>NC_133619.1:231883615-232113615 GCF_048593235.1 Sminthopsis crassicaudata
TAAATGACTCATGTTTTCCAGTATCCATGGCAAAGAATTACTTTTCCAACGTTAATAGGATTTCAAATTGACATTGACATTTTAGCATATCAAAATTAGCTTTGTAAAAAAAAAAAAAAAAACTCTCATGTCTTATGTAAATGGTTGTCCTGACTTTATGGAACTTAGCATTCTAGAAAATGTCATGGAACCTAATATAAAACAAGTTAACATTCTCATTTTTAGATCTTCAAGAGATATGGTGATAAAAATACAACTTTTGATATTCATCCAAAATGTACTATATTTTCTTTGCAAAAGCTTATATGTACAATACATCTAAAATGTGAGTAGTTAATACTTGTGTGTGTCTTTGGCATTTACTCTGATTAAGAATTTATATTCTTAGAGAAACTATTATAATTTATAGAAATAAGTATTGAATGTTAAGAAGCCAAAATCTCCTCTTAATGGAGGCATAACAGGTTTTCTATAGCGAATAACAGATGCTTTCTTATTTTTACTTGCATAAAACTTCCAAGATATTTTAAAATCTCTGAAAGCTAAGTTATATGTTTTTTAAAAAGCTATGTATATTGCTTTAGACTAACAGAAACCAATTTTCACAGAGAATTTTCTACATTTATTAGTCATGGAAAAATAATCTTCAATCAAAAATATCATCCTTTTCATTATTACCAGAGAACATAATTTTCAGTAGCAGAAGAGGTTTATTTAAAAGGCCACAATAAATTAATAAGGCAAATAGAGTTTTCTCCTAAGTACTTATGAAAATGGTGAAGAATAATACCCTCTCAAGAAAGGGAATAGCTAACATATGAACATTTTATTGGACTCCTGAATTAGGAATCCTGTAGAATAGAAGAGTTAAGGGAGAAGTGAGTGACAGCCTGAAATATTATGGTCAAATGCCTCAATGTATTGGAACTTAGTTATTGTTTAATGAGGCTAAGCTGACAGCTAGCAGTGTTAGCTCATATTAATGAGTCACATAGCAGATTATCAGGACTTATCAGGAGTGGTTTTAAGCTTAGTGTCCCAGAAGCCTTTAGATGATTTGATGATGTGGAAAATATGCTTGGCAAAGAGGCAATTGGCTGTAGAATTTTTTTTTTTAGGAAGAGTTTCCAGAGATAGTCTTTTAACTAAGCTTTGGTACATACCCAGATCACCTAAGATGGAGGCAGCCATGCAGAAGATGGTAGAGACCTATTTTCTGGGAGAATGCTTTCTCCCTTATCACTTGGAGAGCAATAGCCCTTTTCCATTAACTGACTACTCAGAATAGGCTATGTCTTTAAAAGCTTCAGAGGACTGTGTTATTCTGTCTTTCTAGTTATATCTAAGACTAAGATTACAGTTGATCTGAAGCAAAGGCATCATTAACTGAGCTAAATGTGGAAGAAGGATTACTTTTTGCCTCTTCCTGTTAGAGTGTGTGGTTCTGGGAATCACATTTAGTTTTGAGCTATTTTATTCTTTTTTTTTTTCAGTTCTAAGCACAATAAATGGACTTTCTAGATACTAGAACTTAAACTCTGGTATGACCTTAGACCCTAGATGTTCTTAAATCTTAAGAACTTAAGGAAAGTCTTAAGAAACTAGACTTGAGCATACAGAATGGGGAGAGAGGCTTTGGACTTGGAACTTTTATGAACCTATGCTATAAAATAACTGAGTTAAGCTGTGAATCCCCAAAATCTGAAGTGGTACAGGGGAGTCAGTTGATTATACCTCCAAGGTGCTAGGAAGGGAGGAATTTTTCTTTATTTTTACTACACCCTTAAAGCAAACTTTATTTTAAAAAGAGAAAGTGCTAATTTTACTATTAAGTGCTTAGATTGATGAAAGAGACTAGACACTTCAGCTTCCTTGTAAGGTGCCAGAGTATTCAGGAGAGCAATTCAGACAGTGAAGATCTGGACTCACTATTACAGTTACATATTATTTGAGATTCAGAAGATATGAAAACTAAAGGAACTACTACTTCATTGATTTGCAAAGTTCTCAATATTCTTATTTTCCTAGTAGTCACTGGCCAACTTTGTGTGAATCAAAGGTAAGATAATGTGCTGGGAAGAAATGGATGCTTCCCCAGAAATAGGTGAAAGAATTTGAAAGGTTACCTAATTATACTGATGATCATAGTGCCTTTCCTCAGACATAGTGTTCTTATTTCCCAGGAGATGTATGGTTATCTATATCTGGAATTCAACTTTTTTATTTCTGCCTCTTAGAGTCTTCAGTTTACTTCAGGTGCCATCGCCTATTTAAATCTTTTTCTTGTTATCCAGGTATTAATATTTTTTCTTTATTTAATTATTTGCAATGTGTGGTATATATTTTCTAGTTAATCTGAGCCAAAGTTAGAAAAGCCTTCTTCTAATAGAGGGGGCTGATAGTAGCCAAAAGAAAAGCAAGGGCAAGGGATTGGTAGTAGCAATAATGTAGATGACAGTGGAACCATACTTGTTTCTGGAAATATGATGGTGTATATAACTAAAATGTCAAGAGATCCTTATGACTTGAAGATGGACACTTAAATTTTGAAGAGAAGGTAGAAAAAATTTTCCAGAAAAAATAAATACAAAATTAAAAAGATTACCTTGAAAAATAAATCAACAAGAGATATAGCCAAGATAGCTGAATAATAGCAGCAACAAAACCAAGCTCTTGCAAATTACCCTATAAACAATATTAAAATAAAATTCCCAAATGAATTCTGAAATAGCAGACCTCAAAAAAGATGGGATAAAGACAATTTTCTGGCCCAAGGCGATTTAGAAGGTCAACATGAAAGGTCTGTCTTATTGTGGAGAAAGTTGAGCTTAGGCCAGTATAGACTGTACCTCAATAAGATTGCCAGAGGCCTTGGGGTAACTGAATCAAAGGCAATGGCTTCTGGTACATTCAGCCCACAGAAAGAAAGGAGGTCAGAGAATTGGTCAGAAGGTAGACCTTTACAGGAGGACCACTTGCTGGCACTGGGAGCACAATTATGTTGCCTTACTCATATGGATCCAGATCATAATACTAGGAGGAAGAGAAGCAATAGTAGGAATGGGGACTCAGGACAAAGTTCCAGAGCAGAAAAGAAGAATGCTTTATAGTTGTTCCTAGACAAGAACACATGCTAGTAAAGCAGTGATCACATCTTTCCTTAAATCACTTAGATTTTGGTATCTCAAGCTCAAAACTTACAGACCCACCCAAAGAGTTTTGAAAACAGTAATATAAAAAAGCCTGTGGCTTGAGATAGAACCTCCTCTATTCTAGTACAGCCCAACTTTAACATAAAGTTAAAAGTCAAGAAATAGGCTAGAAAAATGAGCATACAGCATTAAAACAAACCAAACAAAAATCTAATCATAGAGTCACTATGATGACTAATAAATTCAAAACACAAACTCAGAAGAAGATAAAATTGTCAAAAACAGCTACATATAAAGCCTCAAAAGATGTGAATTCATTTCAGTTCTGGAAGATCTCAAAATGGATTTTAAAAATCAAACAATAGATGTAAAGGGAAATAGGGGAAGACATGACAGCAATGCAAGAAAATTGTGAAAAACATATTCAATCCTTTGACTCCTTCTCTGGTGTATTTTCTATTACATTTCCTTGCCTTTAAGAAGAATGAACCACTTCATGGGCAAAACCAGCTGGGTAACAGCACAATAGCATATATTTTGATATTGTGCCAGTGATGGGCACAAACTTCAGCAGCTCCATAATTTTGCCTATGGCTGGTCCACAGGGTAGACCTAATGAAAATCCAGCAATGGTTGTCCAAACAAGATGATAATATAATACTTCTTCCCTGTTTTAATTGCTAGGTTTTCACAGCAGTTGTTATCTATAGGGAAACATTGAGTACATTTGCTATAGGCAAAATTTAAATATGTCTTTGCCCTAGAGAAAAGAGAAAAAAAAAAAAGAAATGAGTGGAGGTAGCTTGCAGAAAGGAAGAAATGGCATTGTTAAATATGAGCAAATGTTTTGCAAGTACTACTGGCCACAATAAACTTTTGGGAGGCCTAATTATCATTCAAAAACTTTTTTTCAAGACTGAGTGCTTTAATATAGATTTCAGGATTTTAATATTGTTAATAAAAGGCACAGTCTTTATTGTCCTAACACATCTTTTCAGACTATGGCAAAAACCTATTTAATATAACTTTTGCACCCTCATATTTGTCCTATTTTTAATGTACCTAGGAGAAACAATTCTATAGTCTGTAATAGAAACTTCTTCACCATCATGCTAATGTGCATCATAAATATAAACTACTAATTGTAGTATAAAATGTACTTTTTTACTATACTTCACATACACCTCTAAAATGAATTGGTAATGGCTGTTCCTAATAATAGTAATGACTTTAGAAGGGAAGTCCAAGTCTGAATACCTTCTATCTTCACTCAAACCACTTAATAAAATAATATTTTCATAAATGAATATCAGCATTTTCTTCTTTTTCTACAATGTGTCTTATTTAAAATTTATCTTCATCAGTTAGACACTGTTGTTTAAGAAATGGTTGTTAATGAATGAATGAATGAATGGGCAGTCAAATGAATGTTGATTGAGGCTGTTTTTTGCTCCAGTTCATATCTTAGATTCATAGGAAAGGTTAAGGAAGAGTCAAATATATTAATGAGCATCTTTAGTACAATAGTTGAACAACTTAGTAAACTCAAACTAGGGCACTGTTTGATCTCTATATAATATCCTAATTATTTTTAGATGATTCAGATTACATTATGGATTATCTAATACAACATTATTTATTGTATATTATAGTTATTGTCAGCTTCAGATGGGATTAAGTCTTTTGGGATGCCCGCTATATATCATATCCTAGACACAGTTGCCCCACTATAAATTTCTAATAGACAATCTTTTAATAGATGGTCTTTTTTTTTTTTTAGCAAAAAGCAAAACATACATTTCCTTTGCTTTTCTAGATATTATATTTACATAATTCATTAGTATTAAATATAAGTTGTACATTTAACTTACCAATTAAATTAGTTTGTTTTCCTTCAACACATTATAATACACCAATTAGAAAATACAACATACTATATCATTATATGACCCTTACCTCTTCCCATATAATCTCATAAATTCAGTAAGAAGATATACAGTCATTCAAAAGATGTGGTAAGTAATAATACATTCAGACAAAAACCTTCTCAGTGTGTCAGTGTAAATGAACTAATTAGCAGAATCAATCAATCATCAACCATTTATTGTCTATTATGTTTCAAGGAAGTAAATAAATGAGTGAATGAATAAATATAAAAGCACTGATTAAACTTTAATTTTGAGTCAATTCCTGTGCTTAGCGCCAGGATTATAAATAATAATGCTTCTGACTTTTTACATTTTAGAGAACATTGTCCAATTTAGGAACAATTTAGGAACATTTTAGTGAATGAGACAGAATACAAAGGAGAAGAAAATCCAGGGAAGAACATTCTTCTTCAGAAAATTACCTTGATTCTCCAATTGATATATGGTCAAAGGATATGAACAGATAATTTTCAGATGAGGAAATTAAAAGCATAGAAAAAAAGGCTCTAAATCACTACTTATCAGTGAAATGCAAATTAAGACAACTTTGAGATACCACTACATACCTCTCAGATTGACTAAGATGATGGAAAAAGATGATGATAAATGTGGCATACATTCCCGCACAGGATGTGGGAAAACTGGGGTACTAATACATTATCGGTGGAATAATATCCAATATCGGTGGGAATAGATCCAACCATTCTGGAGAGCAACTTGGAATTATGCCTAAAGGACTATCAATTTGTTCATATCCTTTGATCCAGCAATGTTTGTACTGGGACTGTATCTCAAAGAGATCATAAAAAAGGGAAAAGGACCCACATCGCAAAAATATTTATAGAAGCCCTTTTTGTACTGGCAAGGAATTAAAAACTGAGTAGATGCCTAAAAGTTGAAGAATGGCTGAATGTTATGATATATGAATGTTAGGGAATATTTTTCTATAAGAAATGATCAGCAGGATGATTTCAGAAAGGCCTGAAGAGACTTATGTGAACTGATACTAAGTGAAGTGAGTAGAACCAAGAGAACATTGCTCTGGTTGGTTTTATGGAGGTCTTTGGAGCAGAGTTCATTTCAGCAAAGTAATTACCACAAGAATAGCTAGGTGTTAAAGTCCAAAGTCCAAATTCTTTATTGTCTCCTTGCCTGGGGCCCGGTTAGCTTTCTTGAGGTCCTTCAGAGGGTCCTTGGTCTCAGTGGGGGAAGCAGGAGGACAGGCCAGCCATCACGGTGGTGTGAGATGGAGTGAATCTGTCTTCCTAGCTTCAAGAGCTTGAGCTCCCCCCTCCAGGTCTTTGTCTTCTCAGAGTCTGACTCTGGCTGAATTTGTCCCAGCTGTATATGCTCTATTTTAGTTACATCATTGTAGGTATGAATCTTATAGAATAGGTGTCAATCTTGTAGAACTATATTAAGTACTAAGTATATTTACTGAAGTAGAGAACTATTAAGCATCATGCTGTAACTATTGTCTTATCAATTCCACTGACAACACTTTATAAGAATCCTTGTTTCAGAGTTCTGGCCCAAAACAACATTGTATATAGCAACAATAAGATTATGTGACAATCAGTTCTGATGGAAGTTGTTCTTTTCAACAATGAGATAATTCAGACCAGATCCAATAAACTTGTGATGGAGAGAACCATCTGTATCGAGAAAGAGGACTATGGGGACTGAGTGTGTATGAAAACATAGTATTTCACCTTTTTGGATATTGTTTGCTTGCTTTTTGTTTTCTTTCTCATTTTTCCTTTTTGATCTGATTTCTCTTGTGCAGCATGATAATTATGGAAATATATATATATATAAATATATATATATATATAGAAAGAGAAGAATTGTATTTATTTAACATGTTAGATTACTTGACATCTATGGGATTAGAATGAGGGGAAGGAGGGAGAAAAATTTGGAACACAAGGTTTTACAATGGTAAATATTGAAAATACTTTTGCATGTATTTTGAAAATTAAAAAAAAACTTATTTTTTAAAAAATATAAATAACTATTAAACTATTTTAAAAAAGAAAATTACCTTAATAATGAATAGTCATAATAGAGAAGACTAAAACACGTTATCCACAAATAATGGCAAAATAGATATGATCTTCCTCATTTAGGTTTCCAAAACTGAAGGGGCAGGAATGGGGTGAAGTATACACAGGAAACTGCAAGATGCTTGCCAGGCTTTAAAGTGGTACTTAGAGAATGGAGACTGAAGTGAAGCTTGATGACTAAAGATTTTCTGGCACAGTTCTCTGAAAAGGGCAGTCATCAATCAGGACTGGACATTATAGAAGTCCCACTAACATTTTTGGATGGGCAACAATTTAGTTAGCCAAGCTATGGAAAGTAGGGAATGAAGTAGGTATTATGGTTGAATTGGTTTCAAATGGCAGGTTGTGCTAGACAAAAAAACGAAGTGCCTCATTCCCAAAATAAGGGAATACGAATTTGGAAATATATTTCATGGTCACCTATTTCCAGAATACTTTCTCCTCTGCTATCTACTAGGTATATATAGGTCAGATTCTTCCTCAAGTTTTCCTTTTTGTTTTTATCCCTTGTGGCTGGATTAACTGTTGATGTTAATTATTACTGCCATTGCTAGTTCCCTCTTGGCTGGCCTATGGGCTTATGTTAACTTCACTCAAAGAAAATTTTCTTTTCGTTTCTTGATTCACATTCTACCCAATTTATGTATTCCCCAGAAGCCCAGGGCTCATTTACCTGTTTTTCCCATGGAGACTATTATTCATATTCAGGACTGGCCCATGGCAAAACTGTGAAATAGAAAAATTGTCACATCCCCACTTTGTCCTTTCTTAATTTTTATGTTCCAGAATCCAAGTTTTGACCTCCCTTACTTGGAATCCTCAGTTGTCAATTCCCAAGGCATATTATCCCTCAAGGAATATAAGATATCCTGTCCATATCCCATCCTTTAAGTCATATGTTTTCTCTGAACTATTTGAATGTGCTGAAATTTCACTTTGATCTTTGAGGGATAAAACCTTTGCCTTAGTTTTAACAATAATTTTGAATTAGTAATAATTTGAAAATGTCAAGCCACAGCAAATGAGTGGAGATTTTCTGATACAGTCCTTAAGTCAAATTGCTTAGACAGTAAGCTAATCATCTACACATAACATTGACTATTTGCTTTTTAAATTCATTTCCTTTTAAGTAATTTCCCATTATCCCTTACAAGATTTTTTCTATTGTTGTCCAAACAGTTAGATTTTTACATAATCATTTATATTTTCTTATTGTTGATCTCTCTGTATCATGACATATTGTAAATCAGTCCCCCAGAACAAAGGAATAATGATAAAGACTCTGTCATATCATTTGAAATCCCAGAGGAGGCAACTTCCTCTTCCAGTTTAGGTAGATACCTTTTCTGCAATGTATGGTCTTAGAAAATTGCCTAAGGTCACTGAAAAATTTGACTTGTCCAGGGTCATTAAGGCTGTTTGTGCCCTGGTTATGGGGTCTCCTCTTTATTCACTATCCATGTTACCTCTCTCAGTAATGGTATATTTTAAAATAAATTTGTCTTGTAGAAAGCTCAACTTTAAATTTTTAATTACCTTCATTCTCTGATCTCCTTCAGATCTGCTGCCTCTTTTAAATGGCAAGAATTTTGTTCATCTCTTTCATCTTTCCTGTGTCTAAAACTGGATTCCTAGTGCTGTAGCTATTATAAGTGAGTCAAATTCTGTTGGTTCAGAATTATAGAAATTCCATTTGGATATGATTTAAAATGAAAAAAAAAAGGATTATTTTTAAAAGGTTGTCTTAATTTCTTCTAAGCAAAT
The DNA here is from genome assembly GCF_048593235.1 of Sminthopsis crassicaudata. Lineage (NCBI taxonomy): Eukaryota > Metazoa > Chordata > Mammalia > Dasyuromorphia > Dasyuridae > Sminthopsis > Sminthopsis crassicaudata. The sequence continues at coordinate 231,892,526 of NC_133619.1, forward strand.
TCATTTAGAATCTGATCATCTTATTTAACCCTATAGCAGGTCAAGTTAGAAGAATAAAAGTTTATATAATTAAAAGTCAGAAAGCTTATAATGAAAACATCTCATTTCATAAATGAAGATAATGAAATCCTGAGTACTTAAGTGATTTATCCATAATTATGAGTGCAATAATTGGACTAAAACCTAATTTTTCTTATAACTATTCCATAATTTATTTTTATTAAATCATTTCTAACCTATTATAAACAGTCAAGTCAACAAGCATTTATGAAATTATGAAATGCCAATCAATGTGCTAAAACCTGGAGGTACAAAAATTTGAATCAGAGAAAAAAAACAAATCTTTGGTTTGAGGAAAAAGTGTTCATTTGAGATCCATAAGACTTACATATGAAAGATTGCCTGCTTCATATCCAGGCAGCCTGCTTCTCTCTTTTGTTTTCTCTGTTCTCCTCCTTTTCTGTAATCTTCTATAGCTGGAGCATTCTACACTACAATATTTCTTCTATTTTATATTTATGCTTTAAAGTTAAGCCTTGATCCTGGCCACTCCATAGAATCTTTCTGCCTATGATTTTAGCAATGGGAGATCAAACAAACTTGTTATACCTACTATCTTTATCTACCTCATAGAGATGCATGGTTGTATTAAGGACAAAGAACTCATATATCCCAACTCCTCACACTAAGACTGATGGAAATTGAATATAAGTAATCTCCTGGATGTGCTAAATTTAGAGAATAGCCTACTATAAGATTGTGCTTTTGACTTCATTTTCCCTTCTAGTATTGACTGAATATAGGATAATCAATCAGCAAGTATGTGTAAGCATCAGCTGTATGCCCAACACTATTTTCTTCATGCATGAGACTGGAAACTTCCAAGATTGTAATTTTAATTATCTCTGTCCTTGCTCACTACAGTGCATAGCACATAATAGATGCTTAATAAATGTTTATTGAATTGAATTGCTTTATGTTGATTGTACTCAGCTGACCTGTGGGTATTTCATTTAGGGCATTATATCTTTTCTTATATGAGTTAATATGTCCCCATAATAAAGGCTACTGCTTTTAGAATCACTGGAGGGTCTTTCCTCATTGGAAAAAGACACCAATCAATCCCGTATTCACTTGCTAAAGAGTGTAGCATGTGCCAGATGCTGTGATAGATTCAAAACCAAAAATGAAACAGTGTCTGTAATCAAAGAACTTATGTTTTACTGGAAAATGTTCCAAAGTTACTGTATTAGACAGATATCTAATAAGCATACTATGAAATATTTTGCATGTTTTTTTAGCTTCTTACACTATTTGAATATTATTAAAATATTTTGATAATTCAAATAATTTATCATTTAATCAGTTTCATTAATATCATAAATCATTATCCCATCTACAGATTCTCATATATGCTTTGTTTTTGTTTGTATCATCATGGAAATAACCAGGGTTCCACTTGTTGTAATAGGTACCTTTCACAACATCTCTTGGCATTGTAAAGATATCAGCACATCACCCAAGCTGACTAAGTTGACTGTAGTTTATCCCTTGACTTTACTACTCAAAATCACATCTGCTACTTTACTTGAGCAGTCAGTTATTGATGAGAGATAACAGTCTATTTATGATTATTATGAATATGGCAGCTAGTTGTTACAGAATTTGGAATCAGGAAGACTGAAGTGAAAATTCTATCTCAAATTCTTATCTATATATTCCTTGGCAAGTCACTTGGCCTTTTATTCACTTTTGTCATTTGTAAAATGGCAACCATATTATTATCTATCATACAAAATTGTTATAAGGATCAAATAAATTAACATATTCAAAGTATGTTTATTTTAAAAACTTTTAAAATTGTTGAAACTTTTAAAAAAACTGTTTATATAGATAAAAGCTCTTGTCATTGTTATTACTGTTACTGTTATTATTATTAGCTTTTCATTCTGTTATTGGAATACCAGTAATTTTAATTATTTGGAGACCAGTATTCTGTGACCCAAAGACAACAGTATTACTAGAATACTGATGTTAAATGATTTACTTTTGTTTGCAGAAAAGCCTGATTCACTAAAAACACTGAAAAATATCTCAGAGAAAATCCAGCCCACTCTCCATTTCCTATTCAATGATCTATCTAGTTCATTGTTACACCATAAAAGACATACAGTTTGGTGGATTAGTTATATGTCCATTATGTATCAGTATAAAATAGGCATTCTTCATGACTTTTTCTGACTTTTTCCATATTGGATAATTAGAAAAGACTTTTTAAAAATGATTATAAATATTATTTAAGAGCCTTTGCAGTATTCTTTAGAGTTTGATAAGATAAGCATAAATATCTGTAGGATTACAATATCTTTAAGGAATCCTTTTCCTGTTGGGAATGATATTAGATGGAGTTGGGAAATGAGCCTGTGCTATATCCATCCCTATATGCTAATTTTTGGGGTGTTTGTGACCATAGGGGACTATGTGTTGCCTAATGAGAACATTCAAAATCTCTTAGAATCTTCTTAGAAAACCCCTAATTGACTCCATACCTGAAGCATGAATCCAGCTGCTTATCACATGCCTAAAAATGAAAAGGCATTCATTCAACTAATTATTAAGGGCAGGAAGAGTGGTGACTGATTTTGATTGTGGAAATAATTACACTGATGAAATCAGCCTTAGGAAGTATGGCTTTATGTATTCTTTTACAAAATCACTATCAAGAATACTAGTAATAAAAACTATACACTACTAGTTATCGTCTGATTCTTTGTTTTTTCACTGAATGTCCCCCATGCCTGAAGTGGTTCCCTTTCTCACCTCTACCTGTATCTTCCTTGAAGACTCATTATTAATGACACCTTCAGGAAGATGCCTCTCCTTTCTCCCACTCTTCACACTGCTTCCTTCTTTTTCCCTCTCTCTCCCTCCCCCCATTTCTGGGTCCTGACCTCATCTATCATTTCTGCTGTACATACGCTTTATATGTTTCTCCCCTAGAGCTTTGGTCCTGGGTCCTCATATCTTCCTATACTGTTTCACTTGGTGATATCCTCAGTCTCCATTGTTTTAGTGCTCTATGTATTGATAGCAGATATTATAATTCAGCCTTATACTATCTCTTAACCACCAGCTGTTTATTAGCAGTCTTCTACTTAATAGGTCTAAAATTAAATTTATTCTTTTTCCATCTCAAGCAATCCTCTCTTCTGAATTTTTCTATCAATGTGAAGGGAAATGCCATACTCCAAGTCAACCAAGTTAACAGACACCAAACTCACTCCCCATATTCATTGTATTGCCAAGTCCTGTTGATTGTGCCTTGTTACAGCTCTTAAATGCAGCCTCTTCTCTCCTCTGACCTAGACTATACTGGTCTAGGTCCTCATCACCTCATACCTAGACTATTTTGATACCTTTTTGATTCATCTCTCTATATTCATCTGCTCAAGCCTTTTGCCTCCAGCTTATTCTCCACTGTTATCAAAATTAATGCTTTCTCAGTGTTCTTCCCTCATTTCAACAAACTTCATTAGCTCCCTGTTATATCCAGAATCAAATATAAATCCACCCACCCGGGATTCAGAGGCTCTCATGATCTGGTCCCCTTCTACCTTTCCAGTCTTTGCAACTTACTCATCCTCACATGCTCTGAGAACCATTGACAGTGACGTCCTTGCAGTTTTCCTGAAGTATTTCATCTTTTAACTCCAGACATGTCTACTGGTAATCATCCATGCTTTGAATTCTCTTCCTCCTCTTTTCTACCTTCTACTTTCCCTGGCTTTATTCAAAGTCCAACTAAATTCCCCCTTCTACAGGAAGCTCTTCCTAATCCTAATTCCATCTGAAATTACTCCCACATCTCAATTTATCATCTATGTACTTGTTTGTATATAGCTGTTTTCATGCTTTCCCTCTAAATTGTAAGTTTCTCAAGAGTTAGAACTAAAGTTGACATTCCTTTATATCCATAGAGCATGGTACCTGACACATAGTTGCACTTAATATATACTTTTGCTAGTGACTGCTGACCAAATCGTACTTCAATTTGAACTCTGAATTGGATATCCTTTATGATAGCAAAAACATTTTTGACTCACATGTACCCTTATATTTTATACCTTCTTATTAATAATTAAGAATCATTGAACATAATTAAGCCTATTATAACATGTTGTAAGAAATCATATATAAACAAATGGAATACCTTGTTGAAGGAGAGCTTTTAAGGTAGCAATTTGTTTTAGCATCAGGCTGCTTCATGATAATTTTAAAGAGCATCATGAAAAGTATACATTATATATGCATATGTATTTTGTATATATATATGTGTGTGTGTATATATATATATATATATATACACACACACACATATTGCTGTAGAACTTGATCCAATAATTCCCACATGCAAGTTTGTTATTCAACCAGTGGTCTTATCCTTCATAGGATAGAAGTACTTTAGTTTTGGGCCAATACAAATTTTATTTCTTAGAAAATTCCTATTTGTGTGGTCCTCAGATTATTTATTATTGTTGATGTTCAGTCATTTTAGTTGTGTCCATCTCTGCACGAAGTTATTCAGTACTTTATTGGTAAAGGTATTGGAATGATTTGTTTGCCATTTCCTTCTCCTATTCATTTTATAGATGAAGAAACTGAGGCAGCTCTCTTAAGTGATTTGCCCAAGGTCACATACCTAATAAGAGTTTGAGACCAGGTTTGAGCTAAGGTGTTCTTGACTCGAGACTCACAACTCTTTCCTACTTGTCCCACAGTATTTATAAGAAGAAACTAAATGCTATATTAGAAAGAAGTATTACACAATTGATTAAAGTTTGTGACACTTATTCATAGCATATGAGTTTAAATTAATGAAGGAATAAATGAGTAAATGAATATAAAAAAAAAAAAAAAACAACTGATACCTATGTGGCCAAGCACTACTCTAAGTGCCAAAGCTACAAATTCAATAGCTAAGAAAATTCCTACCTTCAAGAAGGTTAGAGTCAAAGAAGACACTATACATAGAAGAGTGATTGTTAGAAAGCAAGATTTATTTTCATTTAGAATAGATGAATAGAACAGAAGGAAGCAGACTAATACAGTTCTCTGGGAGCAATGATAGATTTGCTGCAATTTTAGTTCTAGAAATGAAAGGTGTGGGGCATAGGAAATGGCAAAGAGTAGAGTACTAGCTGCATGGTGATTGATGAAAATCTGGAGGAGTGAAGTATGGCTAGAAATGGGACCTACATATAGCAAATGATGACTTGAGATAACCACTACTAAGAACAGGGGGGGATTCACAAATAAAGAGTTCTAGACCTGGTCTTAGTTATTGGAGATAACCCAAATGCCAAGAAATAGAAAATCTCTCTTGTGGAGTTAAGTGGATTGGTGCACTACAATCAAGTTATTTTTAGCTAGAGCTTAATGTGTTGCCAGATGGTAAGTATTTGATGTATATCCAATACATTTTTCATTTGGGAAATAGTTGGATGTAGAATATTTGGACCATTTCAGACTATACTCCTAGAAGCATTTGCCCTTCAGCTTTTCTTGCTAGCTTATAGTATGTTTTATAGTTAATGTATGATTCTAATATTTTAATATAAGTTATATCTCTTGGTATAATGTTAGAAATTTTTTTTTCCTTTGAAAACACAAAGTCCATCTTTAAAAGAGCTGAAGCAGTATAGACAGAAAAGGTATTTATAATAATAATGTTCCCTCCTAGGACAAAGCTTTAACTTACAGGACCTGTAGTAGAGTCATCTGGTAATGTGAGGTGTGTATTTTATGAAGAAATAATAAAAATAAATTAGCAACAGTGGGAAAGTTTGGATCTACATAGATAATTACCCAGATAATTTAAGCTAAACATTGATTTTTTTCCTCAGTTGTCCAGATAATTGTAGGCCAAGTGGGGATTGGAGCTGCTTTTTCCCACAACAGCTATCTCCTGAGCCTGTTATCCCTGGAAATTGGCCAGCACTTCACAACACTTGGTGCTGTGCAATCCTGGCATAAATCACAACTTTATTAAGTTGAACAGAGCAGATGGCAGTTAGCCACAGGAGAATTTCAACAGACTATTCAACTGGCAACAGTGCCTTTACTATCATTCAGATCCATGTTCCATGAAAAAGGATTGGGCTTTGCCACCCTAAGTCCTGCCTTGTGCCTACAAAAGGCACTAACCATTCTTGGTAGCACATTTAGACATCAGGCTCACAAAAAATACCAGTTTAACTCTTCTGCATGAATCTAGATTTGATTTTTAGGGTTCTTCATTTATGTTCTTGGCATATCAATCACTGTTTGGGTACTAATTCTGGGATATTTTAATATTTTTGATATTTTAAGATATTGGGATATTTCAGGGGATATATATCCCCTGAAATATCTTAATTAGAATTAAAACAACAAGGTTTTTTTTTTTGGAGGGAGTTGTTTTTGTTTTGGTTTCTTTTTAGCCTAAGGTATAAGCTTGATTATATGCTTTTCAATAATTTAATAATTTTTCTGAAGTTCCAATAACAGTTATAATACTTCTAAGCAAATAAAATATTTCCTTCTGAATTATTTAAGTGATCATAATATACTTTTAACCCATGTAGATTGCCATAATAATGAGATTATAATTCTTGTGAAAGTAAATATTTCATATTAATGCTTCCAAAATACTTCATTGTTTTGGGATAAATTATTTTCAAATAAATTTCTCTATAATTTCCACTAGGACTATTTGGCATATCTAATTCTTATAGTTCTCCTTCAACGGTTTCTATCTAGATAAAGACTAGATTTTTGGGATGTGAAAAGCTCACAAAGACCAGATAGCTCCCTTCCTAAAAATAAACAAACCAATTTAGAAGATATTGAAATTATATTTTAAAACTGTAGCCCAGGAAAAGTATGTTTGATATTCTATCCATAAAAATATTATTCCTGCCTTATCCCAAGGATTTTTTTTTAAGGATGGCAGATTTTGGAAACTATGCTAGGTTAGTGCTGGAATAATTAGTATGCTCCCCTCAATGGACTTAAAAAATGGTAGTGAACCATTCCCATTCTAGTCATCTCATTGGTTTAATCTACTTTGATGCTTTCCTACCTAATCTTCATGTCAGAGATACTCATGATTGGAAGATCTGGGATATTCTTTTGTCTTTTTAAAAACTACCTAGATGGGGTAGCTAAATGACACAGTGGATAGAGCACTACTGGCCCACAAGTCAGAAGGACCTTAGTTCAAATAGAACTTAATACTTACTAGTTATGTGATTCTAGGCAAGTCACTTAATCCCATTTGTCTCAAAAAACAAAACAAAACAAAACAAAAAACAAGCTAACAACACTAAGCACAAAAAACCCCCCAAAAAACAAAACAAAAACCTATCCAGGACATTGGGGGAAATATATGATATGGTCTGTACCCCTAAGATACTAAATCCATCTCTCCAACACCTTGAATAAGCAACCTTCAGTCCTAAATGTTGTTCAAATTGTTTTTCAGTAGTGTCTGACTCTGTGACAATTTTTGAAGTTTTCCTGACAAAGATGCTAGAATGGTTTGACATTTACTTTTCGTTTTACGTATGAGAAAACTGAGGCAAATAAGGTTAAGTGACTTACCTTGAGTCAAAGATTAGGCCAAGGTTTCAACTCTAGAAGATGAGTTTTTTTTTTTTTTTTCCTAACTCCAAGCCTGACAATCTATTTATTGTGTCACCTAGCTGTCCCATCAGTCTAAATTGTATCTAAATTTTAAATTGCTTGGAAATATGAAAACCACATACCAATAAGTTTTAGCTTGGTCTACTATCTACTATTCAGTAAAGGAGATGGGGCATGATGGTGGGTATCTGAGAAAATTGCCTTTCTTTTCTAGCTTCCTTATATTTCAGTACAATTCTCCTAGAAAGACCAAACAGCCCAACATTTTCTCAGGCAAGTCAAGGGAGACTTTTAGGCAGATACACTTTAATCATTCCAGTTATTTACACCATAGAGAGATAGGAAAGGGGCAATAATCCAGGGTTCCCTCTCCCTATAGTCAATCGGAATACCTAATGCTTAATCAAAACAATTTACTAAGTCAAGGAGCTTTTAGATGAGAAAGGATTTGGGACTGCTCATATGAGCATGAAACATCTCAAAGTTGCGAGGAAAGAGTTTTGTAAGTCAACACTGTATAAATACGAGTGGTTATTATTATCCTATTCTGGCTCTCTCTGCTTTGATGTGATTTGGAATTCAGTTGATCATAGGGTGGGAGACAAATAGGGTTTTCAGAACAAGTAACATTTTATCTTAATGTATTCTTTTCAAAGTCAGTCTTTCCAGAAAACTTTTACTGTGTTATTCTGATAATTCTAACAGTTATCACTTGACTACAAATGCCAAATTCTCAAAAACATTGGGACCAAGGCTTTTGACAATACAAGAACATTGTCTAAGAATTACAGATATGGTATGGTATTCTGCCTTAGATCCTTAACTGATCTGTAACCCTAAGCAAACCACTTAATCTGCTTGAGACTTAATTTGCCTTCTAGAGATATATGATGTTCCAAGGATATAAGTCATATTTTATTATCTTTAACCATAATATTTCAAATTATATTACATATTATTATATAATATGTATGCTTATCATTTTGTAATATATAATATATTATGCACACTATTAATCATGTTAATTATATTATAAATGCCAATTATTACCATTGCTATCATTCTTTTCACCATTGTCAAATATCTGAGGGATTCATACTGTTAATTTAATAGGAATTATATCCACAGATACAGAAAATATCTCTTGTGATTTAGTAGATAAGTCCTAGGAATCAAGTTAAGTGAATTATATCTTGTGATACTATAGTAAGCACTAGATAGAAAACCAATTAACTAACCAACTAACCAACCTATCCAACTAGCTAACTAACTAGCTAGATGCAGCATGGCATAAAAGATAAAGTGCTAGTTTTGAGTTCCCAGAAAGACTTTTCTTCAAATTTTACTTCTGACAATAGCTGATTAACTATCTTTGTATTTAATTATAATACATCATTCAGTGAACATTTATGACAGTGTATTTAAAGCATTGTACCAATATACCTTACTTTTCTTTTATACTCTATACTTCTTACCGTTTAGAGAGGGAAAATTTTCTGTTACATAATTTTGTATAAAGTATGGTTAAATGTTATCCTTTTATTATTATCCTATTATTATTATTATTATTATTATTATTATTATTATTATTATTATATTTTAATGCTTAAAGGAATATTAGAGATGTCTCACTCTTTTCATTTAACAGATGAGGAAACCAAAGCACAAATCAATTAACCAAGATTCTATGTAATTGGATATCTGCAACTGAACTTAAATCATGTGACTCCTAGTCTTGATTACCATTTTTGTTTGATTAGGCTAAACTTTATCTAGAAATAGTATACAAATTCCAAATATCAGAAGACTTGTGTTTTTGTCTTGACTCTACCAAGTTCTTGTCATATGACCTTGTCTAATTTACTAATTCCTTATGATTATGCATTGCTCAACTACAATCTTCCCCGACATTCCCAAGTGGGGCAATGGCTCCTATCCTCTAAAGACCTAATATACTTCAGTGTATGTATGAGACTATAACATACTTTTTTTTTCCCTTTACAGCTGTCATATTCCCCTGAGGATTTTTCTCCGTTTGTACATACACTTTTTCTAAAATTATTGAATTTACTCATAGTTACACTGTATATAGCTTCTTGTAAATGGTTTGGATGGATTGTCCTAAAAAAATTATGAATGATTTATAAAATTATAAAAATTTTATAAACTTTATAAAGAATAAATCAAAGTTTGGTAGCAGATAGGTTGTGAAGTGGATAGAGCTCTGGACTTGGAGTTAGAAAGATCTGAATTTAAATCTTGCTTCAGACACTAGTTTCATGACCCTAGATAAGTCACTCCATATGTTTGCCTTAGTTTCCTCAGTTATAAAATAGGATAATAACAACAGTTTTCTTGTAGGGCTATTATAACATTTTAAAGCCATTAGTACAGTGCTTATTTCATTTGTTGACTTTTTTCAGTTATGTCTGTCTATTTTTTATCTCATTTGGGGTTTTCTTAGCAAAGATACCGTAGTGGTTTTCCATTTCCTTCTTTAGCTCACTTTATAGATGAGAAACTAAGGCAAACAGTGACATGCCTATGATCACACAGTCACTAAGTATCCAAGGCCAGATTTGAACTGAGAAAGATGAGTCTTTCTGACTCCAGTTCCTGGACTTTATCTACTGTGTCACTTGGCTACCTTTACCTGGCGCAGGTGCCTTCTTAGGAAGAGATCAAGAGGCAGTAATGGTCTTGCCATTATGTTTAATAATAACAATAATAATTTAAACATATCTAAGAGAGAAAACACTTTCATCTCACATTATCACATTTTATCTTCTCAACACTGTTAAAACAAATGGTACAGATATCCCTATGTCCATATTTCAGATATAACAATTGAGGCTTCATTCATATTTTTCAGCCAAAATATTTATTATACAAACACATATGATTGATCTTCATGATATTTATAATCACAATTTTGTAAAGAAAAATCAGAAAGCAATTAATTGTCTCATCATTGATCCCTGTTATAAGATATGACATGTTATATTTTGTATAATACCCATTTACTTTCCCTCATCTTGAGTTAAAGGAAGAGAATTAAAACTCCCTCAATTTTTAAACTTCTAGTAACTTCTTTTATATCTGCAATTTTTTTCCCAAAGTAAAACATCATGCAAATTGAGAAACATGTGCATTTTTTTCTTCTACTTAACCTTCGTATAAACTGTTTTTTCCTCTTTTCCCCCAGCATTTTATTGCTATATAATTATACTTTTGCTCAGTTTTTCTGCTTCTACTTGTATATTTTTTGTAGCGTTGGAAAAATAACTTTATATTTTTTTCCATTGCTATCTGCCTAAGCAGTATTCAGGTTACATATTTCATTTTCCTACCTAAATATGCATATTTCCCTTTTTAGATTAGCTCTTCTGCATTCTGCTCCTACAATCTATGGATAAAGAATGCATAAAGAAGGACAGCTGTATCTTCTATCATAATTTTCATTTTATCTGAATATAGGCTGTATTGCTATTTGATACTTCCATATGCATGTAAAAAATTGCAGAGGTATTACATTGATATCTTACAAATGTCTTCTCTGTCCCCAAACTGTTTATTTCCTTTGGAAAAGTCGCCTCTTCTCTCTTAGATGGGAATAAAAATACTTTTACTCTTATTTGCTGTACTCAGACTTCATAATCTACTTAAAATGGCTCATGCTTCATTGTAAGAAATTTATTTTTCTTTTCTCCCTAAATAATATTTCTTGCTTTCCCTACCTTTTCTTTGCTGTCTTAACTTTGACCTTTTTAAATTGAAAAACTCTACAGAATCCTAAATGTTTCATCTCATAAAATGTTTATACTTTCCATACTGCTTTTTAGTTTGATTCACGAAATTCTTTCTCAAAGTCCTTATTATCATTGATCTTTATCTCTTTAGGCTCTTAAAAGATTTTTTTGGCATTATTGCTATTTAGAAGTTGATTACAATATCCACAGGAGTAGAAAATGTGGTTATGAATTAGGGATGAACAAAAGCCTCAATGAATGTGAATGAATTATCTAATTTCTTTCACATTATTTCAGATCTTTTCATCTTCTCCACCTATCATCCTTCTTATACATTTCTTTTCTAGTTATATAGAAAGGAATATACATTTATCAAATGTGTTTTATGTGCTAGGCCCTGTGTCAAGTACTAATGCAAAGATCTTCTTATTTGATTATATTAATTATCCTCAGATGAAGATATTATTATTTCCTTCATTTTACATTTATGGGAACTGATGCACAGAGATCCTGGACCAAACAATTAATAAATGACTGATGGTGTATTTTAACTTCACATATTCTAGACCCTGTTTTAGCACCCTATTATATCATCCCATTTAAAGAAAGGGAATTTTCATTTCTTTTGAGATGATTTTTAAAATCTTATTTGTTTTTTCAGTTTATGTTGTTTTTCTCTCCCTCTGCCCTGCTCCCCATAATTTTTACATAGGAAATTAATTTTAAAAGTACATATATACATTATATATACATATGAGCATTTTTATTGTGTGTGTGTTGTGTCTATGCATATATACATATATCATAAGTAAGAATATAGAATATAACATCAATAATTTATTCTCATGATCATAGATCTGTGACTTTATTGCTGTGTATATTCTTTCTTGGGTAGATTGTATTGTATCCATGCTTTATCATCCTGTTCCATCATGACTCATTTCTTACTATTTTCTACTCTCTGCCTATTCAAGAGAATCATCTAGGTGGTTCAGTGGAAATAGTGTTGGGCCAGAGTCAGGATGACCTGAATTCAAATGCAGCCTCAGAAAAATAACTTAACCAGTGTTTGCCTCATTTTTTTCAAGTGTATGTTCCTAGCATTGTTATAAAGATCAAATGAAATAATAATTAAACAGCACAGTGCCATGTGAAAATTGCTATATAAATGTTAGTTGTCATGGTTATTAAGAGCCCTATAGATTTCCTTTGAATCCTTAACATTTCATGTGTCAGCGAAACACTGAAGCTTATGCACTTGTTATCTATCACATGCACTCTCTATATGAAATCCTTTACCTGTCACATACAGAACAATTGGCATTTTAACCTAATTTGTCATAACTGACATATTTACAACATATCTTTCCATGACTCTAGCATCATTTGTAGTTTTAATTCTACATAAGATACCTTCCATGACACTGAAGCTCACTCTTTCCTTATGTATTTTTTTCTGTTTTATGTGTCATCTAATATTAATAGTCGTTGAATAAAATCATGTCATATGACTTTAATATATATGTTGAATGCACATTATTGAACCTTGTTCTCTAAGAATGTGTTTTATTCTGAGGTATGTTGTTGAAATTAACAAATACATACTATCGGATCTTAAGTTTTCTTATTATTTCAACCAACTTTATAACTGCAAAAATATAGACTGCTAGAGAGAATTATATGAAAACATCCCTTTTGCCTTCTGTTTTCTTTAAAAATATACTTGATACATGTAAAAACTATATTTCCAATAATTTGAAATAGACAAGAATGTGGGCACATAGGTTAACTGATGTCTTTTTGGTTGTCTTTAAAAATATTAATGTAATAATTTTTTCCCATTCTTTTAGAATCTTCCCCTCTAGATTCATTAATAATTGATTTAGAAGGCCCTTTAAAATTCCAATACCTCATATATGGTATATAAACTAACACTCAACATTTATCATAAACATTCTATTGTTGCTGTAGCAAACATGAAAATATTTAATTTGGTCAGTGGGAGTTGTCTACCTAAGGGTTTTCCCCTTGTTTAGCCAGGATTTAGCACTGTGACTTCATTCATTTTATTCACCAGGGTTCTACTAACAAGGACCTCTCTCACAAGCATGGTTTTAAATGATGTTAATAGATTGGTAAAGGGCAATGTCTGTAGAGATTTGGAATTGGGTGGTGCTTCAGATCTCAGGAATAATCAGGTTTTATAACAGCATAGCAAAGCCACATGGCCAAAATTTGCTTGCCTTTGTGATACATGGATATGAAATACAGTTGAGTCCAAGCTGCTTGTACTTGACTTAATGAGAGAGTGTTGGAATAACAGAAACCATAGCAGAGTCACGAGAAACCCCATTTTATAATACCATACAAGCAGAATCATTTCAATACAACATGCTTTTTTGATAACTTTATGAGAGTTTAGTAGCATTTCAAATTTATTTTCTGTATTCTTTCCTTCTTTCCTTCCTACCTTCTTTCTTTTTCTTTTTCTCTTTTTCTTAACATCAATAAAGCTTTTCAAGGCCTTCAGAAAAGCTTATGGATCTTAAAGGTTAGTACAGAAATTAAATTTTGACATCAGCCAGATAAATAATTGCTAATGATCTAAGACATTCCTTCAGACTAGATTTCCTTTCTTTGCTTGACTCCAGAGAATTTTTCCAAGTTCATATTCTGAGCTTTGTCCTGTTCTTCATAAAGCCCAGCAGGTACCAAATATTTAAAGTGTAGATGTGTTGTTCTGCTTTCACCAGTTAAGAGATCAATTACTATGAAAAAAATATTTCCATTTTATTTGTATCTGGTGTTCTCTTTCATGTGTAGATGTCATTAGAGTGATATGTTTTCTGAAAACTTATCTTCTCCATTGTTTTTGTCTATTTGGGGGTGGATAATTTTTCTTTTTTCTTTTTTTTTTAAAATAATGTTATTTGGCTTATTCTCTAAACTGTTTTTGCTCCTGACTTTCATGTATATATGTATGTGTATGTATGCACATACATATGTGTATGCATATGCACAAATGTGTATGGGCATGTATGTGTGAACAACTAAATCTTTGAAGTTTTTAACAACTGTTTTCCAAACAGTAACAAATCTATGGGGATTGCTATCCAATAAATACAAACATCTTTATTTTATCTATGTGAACCTTTTATATTGTCCTGGGAAGTTACTGTAAAGAGCAGAGCTACTATCTCATAAAGAATAATGAGATTTCCATATATAGTGCTCATTCTGTCCTTCTCCCTCTCCTTCTCCTTCTCTCTATTCCTCTGCCTTTCTTTCTCTCCCTCTCCCTCTTCTGTTTTCAGTTAGAAAAATTTAGATGAGTAACTTGTTTAAAAAAATCTGCTTGTAATGATTCACTTTCTACTTTCTGTTCTTTCAATATAATATTTAATATCTTTCTTAATCACTATATCAGCTTACAAAATGGAGTATTATAGTATGATTAGTTCTTTATAAATAGTGGAATAACAGTTAACACTTTTTCCCCCATCTGGTAACTTTAAAAAGTGAATCATGTTTTTTTTTTTTTTTTCTCCTCTTCCTCTTTTTCCTCCTCCTCCTCTTTCTCCTCCTCTCCTCCTCCTCCTTCTTCTTCTTCCTCCTCCTGCTCCTCCTCTACTTCCTCTTCCTTATCATATACCTATAATTACCATTTTTCAGAGTATTTTATTGGAACACCAATTTTGTTATAATTCTGCTTTCAGTTAGACAATTTTAAATGAGTAACTTGGTACTCCTCCCCCTTCTCCTCCTTCTTCTCTTGAAGCATATACCATATTACTGTGTTCTGAAGATTTAAATTACCATGTTTATCTATATCACTGTCATCCCAAGTAAGTTCATTACTAGTATTTTCTCCTCAAAGATACTTATTGACTTCCTCTATAAATTATATTTCTGCCTTCAATCTTTCTATAAGCTACTTATCCATTTATACTCTTCTCACAATAAAGAAATTTTTCTCAACGTCAGTTGTTTTTTTTTTTCCTAATTGGCATGTCTTATCACTTGTGAAAAACAGTAAAGATCCAACTTAGTTCTATATAGCAAAGGATAAGTACTTTCATTTTTATAAGTATCACCTACATTGAGGCAGATCATAAACCTTTTACATCTCTGTAGATGGTGTGGCTAAAAAAAATGTCATCCAACAGCAGGCTTTGTGATGAGCCTTCTTGAATGTAGATGTTCTCAGATATCAAACATTGCATCTGTCACCAAGGCTGTCATTTAAAGCCTTATCATTTTGCTTCTGAAGAGGAGATGATATAAAAGGACTAGAAAGGTAGGAAGAAAGGGTCAAGTGATGAATGACTTTAAAAGCCAGAAGATTTTATATTTGAGAAGTAACAGAGTCTTTGAAATTTATTTAATAGAGTGGTGATATAATCAATTCAATAGCAAAAATGTGACTGAACAGAAATAGAGAAGACAAGGCTTTTTGTTGATGACCGGCTACCAAGCTATTGCTGCTGCTGCTGTTGCTACCCTCTGCTAATAATGAGGTATTAAAGGTTTGCACCAGGATGCTTGAAGTGTCAAAGAACAAAAAATATATACAAGTGATATTATAATGGCAGAAATCATAGGGTTGGACAATTGATTGGATATGGGCAGTAAAGACACTGTGAATGACAGTGAGATGAGGATGACCTTGAGGCAATCACTTGAGAATCCAGGGCAAAAATGAATGTAAATATTAAATAATAATAGAGAAGTTAGGAAGAGAGAAGCATTTGGATAGAAAGATTATGAGTTCGGTTTTGGACATGGTGAGTTTGAAATGTCTGTGAGACATTTGATTCAAAATGTCCAATAGTCAGCTGAATATTCAATACTGGAAGTCAGGAGAGAGGTTAAGCCTGGACATATAAATCAGAAAATCATCTATGTAGGGATTATAATTGAAACTTTGAAAGTTGATAGTATCACCAAGTAAAATCATACAGAGGGAGAAAAGAACAGGGCCACAACAGAGACTTTTTGATTAAAATATTATTAAACATTTAAATAGAAAGTAAGAGGAAAGAAAATAGAAGTACCAGTTTTAGAAAAACTTCTTAAACATTAGCCAGCAAAAGGAATAATAGGTAATAAATAGGAATAATAGCAATAGGAATACATGAGTCAGGAAAGGATCAAGAGGGAGACATGACTAAATTTGTAGACATAAAATGGAAGCAGCTAGTAAATGTGAAGCTATTGAATATTAATGAGAAAAGTATGTTAAAAGGGCCAATCTGCTGAAAAAGAAGGGAAGATGATATGATTGCTAGCATAGTGAATTAATTAAAAAGCCGTAAAAGAATTGCCTTGCCATTGTGAGGGTTCAGTTGAAATTATATATATTTAGTTTGGAATATATATACTTAGCCTAGTTTCATAATTTTCTCAAGTTTTGTTTAATAGCTCTTAAGTAGGAGTGATTGTAGGGATTAAAAAAAAAAACAAAAACAAAAACAAAAAACAAGAGTTAGATTGGTCAGGGTAAAAACTTTTATAGGATAAAGAGGCAAGGCACTTAAGAAAAGAAGACAATGTGGAATTGAACTGGTTTACCAACAAATCCAAATAGGAAAGGGAACAAAGTATAGCTACAATAGGTATAGAGAGGGATGGGAGGTCAAGATGAAGATGAAGGCAGAGGGAGTGGCAGAATAATATATTTTCATCAGAAAAAGGAAATTCAGAATTCATGAGCACAGATTCTTACAATTCTTATTTTGTATGTTTTATATTTCCCTTTAGTCATTTATGGATGAACATAATACTGATAATTCTTCAGTTTGAAATTAAAAAAAAGTTATTTGGCTCAACAACTACATTTTTTAAAGGACACAATCAAGTCTTAGACTTTTTAATTTTTGTGATCATAGTTCATCTTTAATGCTTTTTTCTAGAACACAACTATTAACATTCTAAACTGCAGCTATGTAAAAATGGCACCTTCAGGATTTTTTTGTCTTTTTTGTGTCCTTTATTTTCATGCAAATTTATTTCATGGCTAAATGGGACTCTTTGGTTGGAATGGCTTCATCTTTTCACCTTGTGTCTGACCTGCAGAAATTTTTATTTGATTCGTTTTCCTAAATCCATTTTCTCTTTTGTTATTCCAGCTTCCTCTATTACTATGTTTTAATTCCCTTCAGAAACCTCTGAAATTTTACTACATGAGAAGAAAATTTTTGTCATACAATTGTATTTCCCCCTTTAGGCTTTGTCTATAATAACAACATCAACAAAAATGTGCCATAGAATAAAATTATAAGGATTGCTAACTCTGAATATGTAAAACAGTTCTTGATTTATTTGACCTTTGTTTCTGAATGCTATTTTTGTGGCAATATACTTTAATGAATTCACTTTTTTCAAGCAAGAAACTTTTTATTTATAGAATCTTAGA
Organism: Sminthopsis crassicaudata; assembly: GCF_048593235.1. Classification (NCBI taxonomy): domain Eukaryota; kingdom Metazoa; phylum Chordata; class Mammalia; order Dasyuromorphia; family Dasyuridae; genus Sminthopsis; species Sminthopsis crassicaudata. The sequence continues at coordinate 231,910,373 of NC_133619.1, forward strand.
AATGAAAAGGATTTTAGAGGTCATCTAGACCAATTCGTATCTGGAAAAGAAATCCTCCTACAACCCTCTGGGTGCATGTTCAATATTTTTTGCCTAAAAGTGGGGGAAAATGTGATGGGTTGCCCATTTACCCCATGAGAAAGCTATTTCAATTTTTAAGTTTGGGGAATATATATATATATATATATATATATATATATATATATATATATATATATATATATATATATACTCAGCCAGTATCTGCCATTCAACAACTTAGTGCCTTGGATCTTGATCCAGCCTTGTAGGACAAAGTAAGACAAAACTATTTCCTTTTCTACATAGCAGTTCTTCAGATATTTGTGGGTAACTATGATGTGTCCTACTAAGCCCCCATTCTTCTCCAGAGTAAATAGTTTTATAATCCCCATCTCTAGACCCCTCAAAATCTTGGTTATTTTCTATGGATGTTTCACTTTATCAATGACCTTCCTAAAATGTGTCACTCAGAGCTGGACACAATTCTTTAGATGGATTGGCATTCTATATTATGTACAAAATCTTTCCTTTTTTTGTTTAAAGCAACTTAACAATAGAAATAGAACTAGAAAAAAACAGTGCAATGAGTACATAATTTGGAATAAGACAAAGTTCAAAACTTGCTTCTTTCTATTACTTATTATAATACCAAGTACAAAATTGGTACTTTGTAAATATTTATTGATAATAAACATCTGACTGTCTTAAATTATCTGGACCTCATTTTCTTTATCTGTAAGTGAAGGGATTAGATTAGATGGTCTCAGGTGACTTGCAGCTCTAAACCTATGATCATGTATTAACTATTTCTTGAGTGTGATGTGAACCATAATCATTTGAAGCTTAAAGCCCACTAAAATAGGCAAATCTTTTTTAAAGAAACTATTGTGCAAATATAACACCTCCATCATGTACATGTATAGTTTAAAAATAAAACTATAAGCCTTTATACTTATTTCACTATTATTTATCTGATTAAATTTGTACTGTTATTCAAGATATTTTATATCCTAATTGTTTATCAGGATCAATCTTCCTTCAGTCAGCAGATTTGATAAGTAATGCAGATTTTTGCTGAGTATGTCTCTATGGCTTTATGAAAATCATTGATAAAAATGCTTATCAGAACAGAGCAAATAATAGATCCCTGATTCACTAGAGACAGGAGACAATTTTTTGGTTAATTATGATTTTTTTGAGCCTTGTTATTCTAGAGTTCCAAATTGGCCCAATAAACTATAACTATTTTCATTTCCTCTAAAGGTTAACATTAATTAGTTATATAATACATGTTTATTAAAAGCAATTTTTTGTGACAGGTCCTAAAAATGGTATTAGAAAAGCAAAGACCAAAAATGAAATAACTTCTGCTTTTAAGGGGATTACATTGTAAGGAGAGAGACAACATATAATATGTATATATTTATTCATTCTCAAAGCAGGAATAAATAACCTGAGGAAGAAGAATCTTAGATGGTGAGAAAAAACCCTCATTTTTAAGATAAAGCTTGGAGAAAGTAAGAAGTCCAAAATGTGGAACTGAAGAAGGAATTTATTCCAGGCCTGAGATAAAGTGATAGCAAAGTAAGAGATGGAAGATGCAATATTATGTGTGAGCAATAGTAGGAACGCTAATTTGTTAGACTGCAAGTATATATGAGGAGAGGTAGCAGGTTTAATAATATAAGAGAGTTAGAATGGGAGCAAATTCTCCAAAGGAGAAACATGTATATATGTAAATGAAGGCAATATAAAATAAAAGAGGAAGTAATATCTATAGATAAAATATACTATTGGAATTTATATTTTACAAATTGCTTTTTTATATGAAAAATGAAGGGAAGGGAAATTGAGTTCAGTCCTGTTGATCTCATATGTGAAAATTTTCCTGAAAGTTATTATTGTTAATTCATTATTAACTTAGAGTCAGAGTATTGCCCAGTGGAGTTTCATATTTGTTTGTAAAACTAATATTTGTCAGAGGTTAGCTCTAAGTTACCTATCTTGCTACCTACTATAATGTTACTCTCAGACATTAATCACTCTAAAATTGTTGTTGTTTCAGTCATTTTTGAGTCATGTCAGACTCTTCATGTCTGCATTTGGGATTTTCTTGGCAAAGATACTGGTTTGCCATTTCTTTCTCCATCTCATTTTATAGATGGGAAAACTGAGGTAAATAGGGTTATACAGCTAGTAAGTGTCTGAAGCCAGATTTAAACTCAAGAAGATAAGTCTGATAGCATGTTACCACCCAAATAGAATGATAGAGTAAAATGCACTCTAAAATATAAGTTTATTGCTAGAGGTGTTCATTCAAACATATAAGTATATGTGTATATGCATATACAAATATATGTATATACTGTGTGTATACATATTATATATATACACATCCATGCATATGCATATATACACAAATATATATGTATATACTTACATTTTTTGTGCTAGTAACGACTGTCATATACATACAATCACATGTGATGTGTGGATGTGTGTATATCAGTCATTGCAAGTATAGTTTTTAAGGACTGCACCAAACAGAAACCCTTAAAAAGCATTATCTTCTAGCTTAATACTGCAACAATGCAACTTCAGCATTAAATTCCAGATCTATGAGCTGAAGAAGCAAAAGAGATGAGACATCATTTCATGTTTTTCCATATATACTCACCTTTTCTCAAGAGGATTAAATCTTCCATCTGTACTTCAGCAATGTCTTACATGAAGACCTATAGGTATCAAGAGAGGATATCGAAATTGATATTTTAGCAAAAAAGAGCAAGTATATAGCTAAAAATAGTGAGATCTGCATCTGCATTACACATTACTGTGTCAAAGTGCCAAGTAAACCAAAATTATTTTAAGTGATACTACACAGCTGACATCTTTATGAAATGTTCTGGCATTAAGTTCTGCTATTCAAATGTTGATAAAAAAAAAAGAAAAGAACTTTAAGATAATAAGAAAAAGCAGAGACCTTTTTATAACAAAAATCATTTTTTGAGAAGAATGCACTGATGAAGGATGGGAAAAGTAAAAAAAAAGAGTGATTTGAGTGGTGAAAAAATAGAAAAATAATAATTAGAAAGATTAGAGAAAATATGACTGTAAAACAAAATTGTACAAGAAAAAATGATATAGTGGACTCAGGGCTTGAGAACTTCAAGCTACTTAGCCTTTTTCTGTTCTCAAAGATACCTTTGAGAGATTCATCCTCATTTTTCATTTCCATTTTATTTCACAGTAAATGACCTTGCTCATATGCATATTTACTTTTTTTCCTTTTATTTGTTGTAGAAATCAATAAATGATCCCATTCCTTTTTAACTTCTCACAGCAATCATCTTCCATTGTCCCACCTTACACATATTTCCCATCACCCTCAGAGATGCCTAGTAATGATCTATAATCACGTATCTATCTTCTTTCTCTTTTCTTTAATTTCTGTTATTACTAGACACTTTTTTTTTCTGAGACAATTGGGGTTAAGTGATTTACCCAGGGTCATACAGCTAGGAAGTGTTAAGTGACTGAGGCCAGAATTGAACTCAGGTCCTCCTGACTTCAAAACTGGTACTCTACCCATTGCACCACCTACCTGCCCTGACACTTTCTATTTTTATATGTTCCTTTCAATTTGACTCTGTGGCTATTTATTTCCCATGATAATCAGTCTTGGTACTCAATTTTTTTTATCTTGGGAAATAAGGACTTTTCTGTGTTCCCCCTTTTTATTTTATTGTTTTCTTTTTTCTGATTATACATATGCATACATTTTAAATATACATTTCTTTATGAATCATGTTGGGAGAAAAAAAATCAGAACAAAAGAGAAAAACCATAAGAGAGAAACAAAAACAGAAGAAAAAGGGAAAAAAGTGAACATAAGCATATGTAGATTCAGTCTCCATAGTTTTCTCTCTGGATGTAGATGGCATTTTCTATCCAAAGTCTAATGGAATTTCCTGGAATCATTGAAGATAATGCATAGAGAAGAACCAAGTCTTTCATAGTTGATCATCTCAAAATCTTATTATCACTGTGCACAATATATTCCTGGTTCTATCAATTTCACTCTGTGTCATTTTGTGTAAATCTTTCCAGGCCTTTCTAAAATCACCTTTTTAATCAATTTTTAATGGAACAATAATATCCCATTACTGTCATATTACTCATTTAGCTATTTCCCAGTTGATGGGCATCTACACATTTTGCAATTCTTTGCCACTACAAAAAGAACTGCTATAAACATTTTTGCACATAAGAATCTTTATGATTTCCTTGGGATCAGTAGCACTACTGGATCAAAGAGTATGCATAGTTTTATAGCTCTTTGGGCATAATTATATATTGCTCTCCACAATGATTGGCTCCATTCATAACTCCACCAAGAGTGAAAAGAATGTCTATTGTTTAATATATATATATATATATATATATATACATATATATATGACTTCTGAATATGATTTTTGACCAGATTCTGTGTAAAAAAAAACATTGCTCTTTAATATGAATTTTATGTGTCTATTACATATGCATTATATATTAAAATATACAAATAATTTTCAACATTCATAAGTATGACTCACAAATTCAAGCATTTACATGATTATATCAGTAGCCTCATTTTTATTTTTGAGTTCGTTACCACATACACTCACATCTCTGTGCAGTAGAGAAAAAATATGTAACATAATGGGCATAAGAATGTGGAGTGACTAGTATTCTACTAAGTGTTTCATTGGTCTTATTCACTCTAACTTTGTAAAGAATTCTGTGTTCATTCATTCTATATTTTAATTGTGTGACTATAAATCTCAAATTTTGTGTTGCAATTATGCCAGCAAAGCACAATGCAAGTTCTTTGGATTCTAAGATATTGTCGAAACCTTGCCAAACTCTTTGTCTTTTGACAGCCGTGATTTAAATCCTAGCAATCTCTTTCTTGGTTTTCAGAGGGCATACAAGTAGGGACGCTTAGTATACTCTAGTATACAGTTTAATTTCCTCATACCACTATGTGACACAGTGGAAGGTAAAATTCAAGTTAAAAATGTTTTAATTTTTAACAATTCCATTGTCTATTCAGTATTTATTTTACTATAGATTTCATATTTTATTAAAAAGGAGCATAATCTTAAATTAATGGAATTTTTGTTTGTTTTTTTGTTTTTGAGATGTTAATACAAAAAGCATTAAATTCTAGGGAATTACTAGTGAAAAAATGTTTTGCATATTATGTATTTTATTTTGTGTACTGTATTTTATGAGTTATCTTATGGTTACTGTGTTAAGAAAAGGATATATTAGCAGATTTTTTTTTAATAAAGAACAATATATAGGAAAGAGTACTTTCAATAATATCTATGGAAAGATTATACTTTTTGGTGGTTGTAGGAGCCTAATCTCATATTTCCCTTAGGTTCAATATATCAATATTCTCATTTTTAACTTTTGTGTCATTATCTGGGAATGTTACCACCACAAATGTTGAGGATTGATTATAGAAATTCACACACACACACACACACACACACACACACACAAAACACTTTTAGAAATTTAGAAATAAACAATCAGCATTATGATTTTTTATAATGAAGTAAACATGGGAGAGTGTTGAAATTTATTTATAAGTAATGACTTTCCTTTTAAATGCTTTAAACAATTATAAATAGCATTATCACTCAAAAATTAAAAAGGTCTTATCCACTGTTACTTTGATTTCCCATTGTCTTACACTATCAATATCTTTCACTCTCACTATTGATTATTTATTTAAAATCATTTATGTTTGTTAGGTTCTTACTAAATGCTAATGAGATAATGAGATATTAGGTTCTTACTAAGTGCTAAATCGGTACTTAACAATTCTCTAGTTCTAGTCTTTACTAGGAGTTTAACCCTTTAGAACTCCTGGGGAGGAGCTTGCCTGGTTAGGAGGAGCAAGTTCATTGATTGAAATAATTTTTCCTAGAAGCCCTTGCTTTATCCCACACCCATTCTCTGGGAGGATAAAAGAGGGCGGCACTCGAGAGAGAGATGGAGAGTTTTGTTTGGACCAGACTTGAGGCGGCTCTCTGGAGGAAAGAAGAGTCTCTGTTCTAGGTCAGAGTTGAGGCGGCTCTCTGGAGGAAGAAGTCTCTCCTCTAGACCAGAGAGCGATCAACAGTCTCTGAAGACAACAGCACATTACAAATTGGCGCCCAAATGGGGCATGATGGCCGTGGAGGTTACATCCAGAGAATTTTAAGACATGATCAATCAACCAAAAGGCAATCAGATGGAAGAAAGGGATTGAATATGCTGTTTCTCTAAAAGATTAGATCCAAGTGTATCCAAGATTTACATAAAAAGAAAATAGTATATATTTATCCTGTACTACTCCTAAAGTACAAACTATATACTAAAATACTACATATCAGAGTTCCTAGTTATATTAAGTCACTATCTGGACAATCCTATATTATTCTACATCAATCAGAATTTTGAGAATGGAATTAATTTCAAGTTATTAAAGTTACATAAACCTCTCTTTTATCCTTTTTATTTTTTAAATTGCTCTGTATGCTGATGGAATCAGGGCTGATTCCATTGGCTAAATGACATGATTTCATAACATTTGCAATGTATTTAGTTAGTAATTGTCTGAGGTATTTAGCTGAAACTGCTAAGTTAAGATTAATGAGTTTCAGGTTTTCACATACCTTCCACCACACCAACCCCATGTTAATATTTAATTTCATATACACATAAAGTTGAATGAGAATACATATTTTTATAGGATAAATCAGCTCAATATTGTTATTTGTTCTATTATATAGTGATCACATGAACTCTAGACCTATCCTTTTGTAATTCTATGTCAAGTCTATGCCTAATGGCAACTTTGAAATAAAATAAAGGCAAACAAGAATAATTATGGAATTATCATAAATATTTCCCCACTTTAGAAACACCTGAACTCATAAATCCTATGCTTCAAAAATGATGATCACCTAAAATGGTTAGGTAAAATGATTCTAGAAACTGCTCTCTCCTCCCAGCTCTTGCAACTTATATTGTTTCTTTCCTGTTTTTTTCCCCAAAAGATTGTTTGGGATCAGTTCTCAAATGATAGGATGTATTGCCCAGAAGAAAGGTAAAGATAAATCATTGATGTGTATCACTTGGTAGTAAACAAATAACAAAAAACAAAAAACCAAAAAACTTCTTCCAAAATTATAATTGTTGGATCTTCTCATTGTCATAATTTAGATCATTCCTCTGAGGATATTCATGATAAACAAAACTTGATAGAAATTATTATAACATTTGATGTTGATTTCTTAAATCTTAATCTTAGAAGAGATTTTTAATTGGTGTTGATTAAAAATATTAATCTTCTAGACTCCTTTAAAAGTATTTTCTTCTGCAGGATTTGGAAACAAATTACAAAAGACTACCAATAAAATTATATATTGAAAAGTATAAATTACTATAGACTTTATTAAATTTATCACAATATATACAAAAGGCTAGAAAACATGAGGGAAAGGAATCAAAATTTAATCTTTTGTTACTGACAGTTTATTCTCTCTTACCCCTAAAGTTCATCTCTTCTGCTAGTTTAGATAAATGTCTTTTGTAATTTTTTTCAGAAATTAGATTGGGCACATTTCATCTGATATTGGACATGAGTGACTTAGGAATTAAACTCCCATGAAGACTAAAGCTACCTAAGGTTTGGCTCTGCCTATTAACCTTCAGTCATGCACAAAATAAGCTTAATTGCAGAGTTCCCAAGGCAAGAGGAAACATGTGCTGAACTGGAAATAACCTCATGTCTTTCTGGACTCTTGCTTTAGGAATCCCTGGAAGAAATGTGTAATTAGAACAACAGATAGAGAAGATCTATGAGTTTTTAAAAAGTCAATTCAGATGGGTATTTACAGCAGTTATCAAGGGAGAAAAGCTTTTACAGCTACAGAAAATATAATTTTTTCCTCAAAGAAATGTTGTTATTTTTAAAGGTAGATAAGATTATATTGCTGGAAGTAAAATTTTCACCTTTTGATATGATAGTGTTTCAAGAAGAAAAACAAAAAGTCAATTTGGTAACTTTATTAAAAAAGAATATTTAACCCCAAGAATTGTAAAGTGAAAATGGTCTTTAAACTTGACTCTAATTTACATGAACTGATGCTGAGCGAAATTAGCAGGACCAGGAGATCATTATGTACTTCAACAACAGTACTATTTGATGATCAATTCTGATATGGACTTGGCTCTCTTCAACAATGAGATGAACCAAATCAGTTCCATTTGCTTAATAATGAAGAGAACCAGCTACACCCAGTGAAAGAACTATAGGAAATGAGTATGAACCACAACATAGCATTTCCACTCCCTCTGTTTTTATCTGCTTGCATTTTTTATTTCTTTCTCAGGTTATTTTTACCTTATTTCTAAGTTCAATTTTTCTTGTGAAGCAAAATAACTGTATGTATATGTATATATATATATATATATATATATATATATATATATCTCACATTTAACATATACTTTAACATATTTAACATGTATTGGTCTACCCGTCATCTAGAGGAGGGTGGGATGGGGGTAAGGAGGAGAAAAGTTGGAACAGAAGGTTTTGCAAGAGTCAATGCTGAAAAATTACCCATGCATATATCTTGTAAATAAAAAACTATAATAAAAAAAAGAAATGGGAAAAAAAAACCTTGACTCTATTAATGTTTAATCTACATTTTGAAAAATGACCTGAATAATAGTACAGTTTTCAGAATTTTTCCCAGATCCCCAAACTCTTCTATCCATTTTTATTTCTCCCCATTTTCATCCATATGCTTGAGACCAAGCCCAGAATTGTGATTTAAGAAATGAACAAGGTTTTAATCAGAAAATAGATACCTTTTAGATCAAGTTTTCAAAACTTTTTTTAGGGGTATGTGATTTCATCTCTCTTGATTTAATCATAACAGCTACTCATAGGACTAAGATCTAGCCACTCCCTTTCCCCTAAGGTTCCCATTTGCTCTGGATGCAACACTTAGCCCAAATTATATTCAGTCAGGCTTCTAAATAAGGAATTAGAATCACACTCTTAAGTTCATTATGCCTTCAAACAGGACATTCCTTTGGGGAAATTTTATTTGGGTAAAGTTGTCTAAGGCTTAGATTTTGACTCATCTCTAGGTTCTTCCCCAAAGAGTAGAAAGGTGCTCAGTGTACATGCAAGATGAATCAAGTATGGTATGAGTATTTATTTTATACATAAACATAAAAGTGCTGCAAAGTACTATTAAACATACGGTGAAAGAAAGGAAAGATAGACCTGCAGTTATAACCATACCTCGAGTTTGATACTTAAAAACCGTATCAGAATATAATTGAGATATTTCAGGTAGACATTGTTACTAGTCCTTTTTTCTAGTCCTCTTTTTTTTCACCTTCTTATTAAAATACATGTTTACTAGCCAATCAGCCTAAGGCTAGGGCTTCCCTTCTTATTGGTATTCATTTTCTTTTATTCAAATTCTCTTAATCTCTTTCAACATTCTCTTATTTACTACCACCAGTCAGTGCTCATGACTACATCATTTAAACTCCAAACTCTTATACCTCCATCTCAAAATGAATGTATGGATACCTCTTCAAGAAAAGAAGTGCAAGATAGAAAAGATAGACAGATGGCCAGGTCCATTCTTTACTGATTAAGACCACTTGTATTATGTGCCATGTGAGAAAAATTGCCATGATGCCCAAGATAGGAGGAAAAAGGAATAGAAACATGAAAAATTTGAAGGAATAGCATGAACTAGAACTTGCTACCTTTTACCTGATGCAGAATCCTACTTTTGTTTCATGATACCAAAGGGAGAAATCTTTTCAGTGCTAATTCATGTAATGGCAAGTAATAGTTATGGGTTTGCCATTTCCAAAGTGTCATGGCATTGAGCTAGCATACATTTTGGCTAGAAATAATAAAAGCAACTTTCCCATGCCTTGTTGATTCCATAGAATGAAAAATTTCAAAGATTTTCATACAAAAAGAGTGAAACAGAGATTCATGGAGTATATCATGAGAAGACATCTAGAAATTGAAATAAATTTATTAAATATTAGACTCAAATTTAATGCTAGAAAAGATCTTGGATGTTTTCTATTTTAACCTCTTTATTTTAAAGATGTAGAGATGAAGGTCATAAGCCTTTATCTGACCATTCCACTCCCAATTACAACCCCCATTCAGTAAACTCCTGTGACTATCACCTGCAGGATCAAATATAAAATCCTTTGACATTCAAAGCACTTCATAAACTTTCCCTTACATTTTCCAATTTTCTGAAACCTTATTATCCCCGAAATCTTTGCTACCACTATCTTACTTACAAGACACTCCTCTTTTAAGGTTGAGCATTTTTACTGTGAGACTTCCATAGTGAGAATTCTCTTCTTCATCATCTTTACCTCATTTTTTCCTGACTTTCTTGAGTCTCAGCTAAAATCCTACTCTATTAGAAGCTTTTCCTTCTTTCCCTTAATTCTTGTGCCATCCCTTTGATTTTTCTGTAGGTTTCTTGTTTGGATGTGGTTGTAATTTGTCTTTTCCATTAGACTCTGGGAGATCCTTGATAGCAGGGGCTTATCTTTGATCTTCCTTCCTATTTTAGTTTTTTAGCACAGTGCTTAGGAGATGGTAAATTCTTAAATGTTTATTGACTGGCACAGGTAGTATGTGGCAGAGTTTTGATTTGAAACCATGTCCTAAGAGTCCAAGTCTACTGTTCCTTTCACTGCACCATGCTGGTTTTAGATTATAATTTTTTCCATTAAATTAAATTTCTATTAAATTATAAAAATTATGTTTCTATTAAATTGTTAGCAGCTGGTAGGGTAGTAAGTATATTTTTTGGAATACATAAGGATAAAAGCCCTAATTTATTTTACCTTCATAGTAATTTTCCATATATTCAGATACTCTGATTATTTCTAAGCATCTCCACAACAAAAATCTTATCTCATGCTTTAGTGTTCAAATTTTATTCAATGTCATATCCCAAAATGGTAGCCAAATGTGTAATATATTTATTTATTCATTTTTCTATTTGATTATTTATTTATTTTATTTTAAAGATTTCATTGTTCTTAATATTTGTAGAATAAATGTGACCTTGTTATATGTGCATCATTAAATTGCTTGAACTTCTCAAGGGATACCCTTTACAGAATGATTTATCACTCAGAATAACAGGATCTAAATTTTTTGAAGTATTTTGAAAATCTAATTTGATGCATGTCTAAAAAATAATCCTTACTTTTTTATGTCTGACAAATGATCATTCAGTTTTTTTGCTTAAAGGCTTCTAGACTATCTCTGAAATAGTCCATTCAATTTTAGTAGAACACCAATTGTTAAGAATTCTCCTTCCCAGCCTTGAAGATTCAGCACTTTTGCCTTCAGAGATATAAAAATCCCTAAAACTAAAAGGTAGGATTAATCAGTCAATTAGCATCTATTAATTATCTCCTATGTACTTGGCACAGTGCTAAATGTTGGGAATAAAAAGAGAGGGGAAAAAAAAGATTGCAAGCCAGGTCCATCACTTCACCCACAAAGTTATTTTGAGATATGGAGGCTAGTCTTCTTATAAGTCCCACTACAGTAACTAAACCTAGAGATAAAAATAAATGAAAAAAAATATCAACCTATATTAAAAAAATTATTGTAGCTAAGTTGACCCAAAAGAAGGAAAAAATAATTCTCTAACAAATGCAGATACTTTTAAAGGAAAAAAATTATTTGCCATAAATACTATTTGACAGCAAGAAATATGAGAACACAATAAAAATTGTAAAAATAGAACAAAATATAAAATTTCTGATATTAAAAACCACTGGACTGGAAAACAGATAAAAAAGAAACAATGATAATTAAACTTCTTGAAGATAATACTTTAGAAAAAATGTCCAGATACAATATTTCAAGAAACTATAAGTGAAGCAGCTCAAATATATTATAATCTAAGTGCAAATTAAAGAAATCCTCTAATTACTTCCAAAAATTTAAAAGGAAAAAGCCTAAAACTGTTCTGATCAAAATCCAGAGCTCCCTCATCAAAGAAAAAATAGTGCAAACATCCAGAAAGAAATGGTTTAGGTACCAAGTAAGCACAGTAGAGAAAACACAAAACCTCAAAGCTTCATAAATTTGAGAAGATCTTGGAATATAATATGGCAAAAATATAGGTTTACAATCAAGATTAATTGACTTGACAATATTGAGTATAATACTATAGGAAAAAGAAATGTAACTTTTATGCAATTTTAATGCATTTTAAATGACCCTCTGAAAAACAAACCTGAAGATCCAGAGAACCCTAGAAAGGCAAATTTATTTTTATATATGATGAAATACTAACTTTTTAATAGGGGAAAAGACATCCTTAACCTTTCTGAGCTTTAAGGTCATTTAGAGATTTAAACAAGAAAAATCTAAGTTCTAATTTTACAAGATAGCTAAGCCATGTCTAATTCATATAAGCACCATAGAGTTTAATGATATATTTCTATTGATAAAATACAATTTACAGAAGCCAGGATTTTATATACCATTTTATATACCACATTTCAGCAGAATGTAATTTTTTAAAGAATCTTATATATAAATAACTAATATAAAAATTTCACTGAATGAAATATAGGTTCAATTGATCTATTAGTACCTGTACACTTTGTTTATTTTGGTTCTTTTATTAAATATTCTGTTTTATTATGTAGGAATGATATTTATAGATTTTTATAACTGAATAATAATTCATCTAACATTTTCTGTGCTTGATAAGCCAACTTGTACTTGACTAGTCAATTAATTACTGGGCTAAAAGACATTATATATGTCACTATAAAAACCTAATAGATAACATCATAGTCTCAATTACACATCTTTCTTTTGGATATAAATATATAAATTTTGTGGGATCTAGCCTCATAACTACATGATATTCAGGGTATATATGACTCCCAAATTTTTTTGTATTCTCCCCAATAGATATGAAGTTTATGAGGTTGACTTAACAGCTGACAACTTTGTGAATCTGGCTAGAGCTTTGTTAACATTGACACAAATTGTGTCTGTGCTTTGTTAAGTGAAACTCAATTTGATTTTTATAGTGCTTGATTTCTGCCCCAAACTAATCACTTAATGATATGCCATATTGTGTTGTTTAGTTTTATGATTATTCACTTACAAATTAAGTTGTTAGTCTATTGAGGGCAAAGACCACTTCTTTTTATATATATCCTCTGTTGCTTAGGATAATGTTGAACATATAGTAGTCATTCATTGTATACGTGTTTCTTTTCTGTTTGTTAAGTATAAAATAGGGATAAAAGCTACTTCTCTTCCTCCTCCTGCCTCCCAGGGTTTTTATGAGAATCAAATGAGATTATATTTACACAGAGCATGACATAATAAATATTTAATAAATGCTCACTTTCTTCTTTCCTTCACTATAACATGAATAACTAGATCCTTTACTTTTGATGGTTATTTATATTTTCATGAAGATCAACTTATTTATCAGTGATTTAATAGATGTATGTGATCCCTACTGAAAATCCTATCCATTCCTTGTCACTCTATCTGTATCCTCACATAAGAGTGGCTGAGGATGCTCAGTTCTCACATCAACTCAGTATGCTAGGGAAGTTTTCTCTAAGTCTCTTACTATTGTATGAGTATCAGTGGAATACATTTGAAATAAATTGTATCTTTTACATGAGTATATATGTATATATATGTATGTATGTACATATATTGATATATAATATATAATATAATAATATGTGTGATATATGTAATAATCTTATATACACATATTTATACATAAAGGATGATGTCTATATATGAGTATATTTATAAAGAGAAAATGATTGTAAAGTACTTAAAACCATGCCAGATGCATAAATACTGCCTAAATGTTATTGTTGTTATATGCACTTTTCCCACCACTACCTTTTTTTTTTCTGAACTCTTATCTCTGATGATAAACAATACTTATAGTGAGAAGAGTGCTGAATATCACAATATCATTGTTGAATATTGTGAAGACGTAGATTTGATTCCTCCATCTTTTTCATTTTTCTAGTAAATTTATTTATTTTTAATACACATGGCTTTATGAATCATATTGGGAGAGAAAAATCAGAGCAAAAAGTTAAAAAAAATCATGGGAGAGATTAAAAAAAAAACAGAAAAAGGAAGTGCATATGTCATATGTTGATTTACATTCAGTTCCCTTGGTTCTTTTTTTGGATGCAGAGGGCGTTTTATCCAAAGGCTATGAGGATTGCTTTGGATCACTGAACCCTTGAGAGGAACCAAGACTTTCATAGTTGATCTTCACATATTCTTGCTATTATTGTGTGCATTGTATTCCTGGTTCTACTTGTTTTGCTCAGCATCAGATCATGTAAATCTTTCCAGGCCTTTCTAAAATCAGCTTGCTCATCATTTTTAAATTATCAATAATATCCCATTAAATTTATACACCACAACTTGTTCATCCATTCCCCAATTGATGGGTATCTACTCATTTTCCAATTCTTCGCTACCACAAAAAGAGATGCTACAAACATTTTTGTACATGTGAGTACTTTTTGCTCCTTTATGATTCCCTTAGGACACAGATGAACTAATGGCACTGCTGGATCAAAGGATATGCACAGCTGTACAGAACTTTGGGCATAGTGCCAGATTTTTCTCCAGAATGATTGGATCAATTCACCACTCCACCAACAATGCATTAGTTTCCCAGTTTTCTCACATCCCCTCCAACATTTTTCATTATCTTTTCCTGTCATCTTCGCCAATCTGAGAGGTATGAGGTGGTACTTCAGAGTTGTTTCAATGTGCATTTCTCTAATAAGTAGTGATTTAGAGCATTTTTTCATATTACAATAGAAGGTTTTAATTTGATCATCTGAAAATTATCTGTTTATATCCTTTGACCATTTGTCAATTGGGGAATGACTTATATTCTTATAAATTTGACACCATTTTAATGCATTTTAGAAATGAGACCTTTATCAAAAATACTAACTGTAAAGATTTTTTACAGCTTTGTACTTTCCTTTTAATCTTATTTCTTCTGGGTTTTTTTTGTGCAAAACCTTTTTAATTTAATGTAATCAAAAACTGTCCATTTTGCCTTTCATGATGCTCTCTAGTTCTTCTTTGGTCATAAAGGATTTCCTTCTCCAAAGATCTGATAGGTAATTTATCCCTTCTTCTCTTGAATTGCTTGTGGTATCATCATTTATGTCCAAATCATGTATCCACTTTTATCTTATTTTGGTATGGAGTGTGAGATGTAGATCGCTGCTTGGTTTATGACATTATTTTCCAGTTTTCCCAGAAAATTTTGTCAAATAGTGAGCTATTTTTCCAGAATCTCAAGTTGGGAATTTATCAAATACTAAATTGTTTATAGGCCTTGATTATTGTGTATTGTGAATCTAATCTATTCCAATGATCCACCACTCTATTTCTTAGCCAGTACCAAATGGTTTTGCTGACTGGTGTTTTATAATATAGTTTTAGGTTTGGTACTGCTAAGCCATTATCCTTTGTATTTTATCCATTAATTTCCTTCTTGACTTTTGTTATTATCTTATCTAGTTCTATAAAATAATATTTTATCAGACTGATTGGTATGGCACTGAACAAGTAGACCAATTTAGGCAGAATTGTCATTTTTTATTAGATTAGCTCATCTTAGCCATGAACAATCAATATTTTTCCAGTTGTTTAGATCTGATTTTTTTTTTGAGAAGTGTTTTTTAATTGTGTTCATATAGTTCTTGAGTTTGTTTTGGCAGGTAGACACCCAAGTATTTTATTTTGTCTACAGTAATTTTAAATGGAATTTCTCTTTCTATCTCTTGTTGATTAGCTTTGTCAATAATATGTAGAAATGATGATTTGTGTGGATTTATTTATATTTATTTTATGTGTGGATTATATTTATTATATTTTATATATTTTATATTTATAGCAAGTTTGTGAAAGCTGTGGATTATTTCCAGTAGGTTTTTGGATGATTTTCTAGGATTCTCTAAGTATATCATCATATCACCTGCAAAGAGAGAGTTTTATTTCCTCATTGCCTATTTTTATTCCTTTAATTTCTCTTTTATTTTCTTATTAGAAAAGCCAATATTTGAGTATTGAATAATAGTGGTGATAATGGTCATCCTTGTTTCACCCCTGATCTTATTGGGAATGTATCCAACTTCTCTTCAATACAAATAATGTTTGCTATTGGTTTTAGATAGATACTGTTCAAAAGCTCCCTTTATCCCTATGCTCTCTAGTGTTTTTAAAGGAATAGGTGCTGCATTTTATCAAAAGCTTTTTCTGCATCTATTGAGATTATCATCCCTCCCCTTCTCTTTTCTTTTACCCACCCCATGGACCACCTTATCTACTATTACCTTTCCCCCTTTCTCTTAGTAGGATGCTTTTTAGACTCACTCCACCCACTACTTTATCTTCCATTCCCTTTTCCACCTTCTCTTTCTTTTTTCCCTAGTGTTTCTGCCCTTCCTTCTATCTTGTCCCTTCTTTTTCTTTTCCTCTTTCTCTTCCTACTTCTTTATAGATTTAGATAAATTTCTATACCCAGCTGAATAATTAAGTTATTTCCTCTTAGATCCAAAACTTATGAGATCAAGCTTCAGACAATGTTCTTTAACCTCCTTTCTTTCACTGGATTGTAATAGCTCTTTTGCACCTCTTCATGTGAACCAATTGTCCCATTATACCACCCCTTTCCACTTTTTTCAGCACAGACCTTTTTCTACCTCTTAATGTCTTTTTCTTTGATGTAACCACATCAAAGTCCATTTACAATCACATCCTTAGTCCATGTGATGCCCCTATCTATCAAATAAAATAAAGTATAGTATATACTTTGCTAAACTCAAAGTACTAAAGAAGTATCAGATATTCTCATTATAGCTTTTATTCTGCATCAACCACATAATTTTTCATTGATAATATGTTATATGAACCTCCTCATTGCCCTTTCAGTAACTTACAACTGTAAATCTTTGTAGTGCTGCTTTTCAGTAGATCCTGACTCTCTGTGATCTTATGTGGAGTTTTATTGGCAAAGATCCTGGAGTAGTTTTCCAATTTCTTCTCCAACTCATTTTACAGATGAAGGCAAATATGGTTAAATAGCTTGCTCAGGGTCACAGTGCTGGTTCAGGCTTGAGTCTTTACTGAAATTCAGGTCTTCCTGACTCCAAGACTGGAGCTCTATCCACTGTACTAGTTAGCTGTAGGCTATAGACTATTGCCTTCTATGCCTTGTAGACAAATAACATCACTGAAAATTATTGGTATTCAAAGAAAAACCTGAGATATTTAAAAGCACTTTACAACTTCCTAAATTTCATCCAGGGAAAATTTCCCTTAACTAGTTCTCAACCCAGTTTTTTGTTTAAATAGACTAAACTATAGATACAAGTTATCCAAAAGTTATTCTCTATATTTATTTCTCATATATATATATATATATATATATATATATATATATATATATATATGTATATAATAGATATAAAAATAGATACATTTTGTCTCCTCTGCTAGAATAGTTGTTCTTAAAATCAGGAATTATTTTACTTTTTTTCATTTTGTCTTAGTACCTGCTATGATTAACATAGGACCTGCCTCATAATAACTTCTTTAAAAGTGCATTTTAATTGTTAATTGAAGTTAAATTCTTTGTAGACCTTATAGTGTTTTTCACAACTTATGACAACATTTTCTTTATTTAGTTCCTTGAAATTTAGCATTTTATTATATTTTCTATTGTTCTCATTTTTTTCATTTATTTCTACTTATGTACTAAAATGTTTGTACAGACAGACATACATATAGAAGCATATGTAAACATACATTATATACACACATATACCTTGCCTCTTAAAATAGCACTTAATTCTAATTATTCTGTGATTGTTAATTTTATCTCTCTAGTTATTGATGATAAAATTCTTGAGGCACATATTTTGTTCTTACTCCATATCCCAACTTAAGGGAAGCTAGATGGCATAATGGACATAGTAGTGGGCTTAGAGTTGGGAAAACTTGTGTTCAAATTTGGCCTAAGAGATGTACTATGTAACTCTGGGCACGTCATTAACCCTGTTTACCTCAGTTTCCTTATTTATAAAATGAGCTGAAAAAGGATATGGCACACTCTTATTGGCCAAGAAGACCTCAAATAGGATAAAAAAGAGTCAGATGCAACTAAAATGATTAAATAACAACAATTCCTGCCACTACCTAGAACACTTCTGGGCACATTGCAGTAACTTCATCATTTATGTTTTAGATAGTTGTAGAAAATAAAAGGAATAAGAAAAGCATGGAAATGAACATGTTTTTATGAGATAAAAAAGAACATTGAGCTAATGAGAAGAGATGTCTTGGAGAGTAGTGAAAAATTGAGCTACATGTAGTAGAGAGAGAATATTGGCAAACCTTGAAAACTACATAAAAGAATTTAATCTTTATTGAGAGATAATGACAAACTTTGAGAGAAGGCAATAAAATATTTTTCAATAGTATCTTATTATTTTCCAAATACATTCAAAGCTATTTTCAACATTTATTTTTGCAAAACCATGTGTTCCAAATTTTTCTCCTCTTTTTGCCCTCCACATTCCCCAAGTCAGCAAGCAATCCACTGTAGGTTTGAGAAGTTTAATTCTTCTAAAAATATTTCCATATTAATCATCTTTTGCAAGAAAAAATCAGATCAAAAGGGATTAAAAAAACACATGAAAGAAAAAAAAATAAATTAAGAACAACAAAAAGGTAAAAACAATTGCTTTGATCTACATGGAGTCTCCATAGTTCTCTCCTTCTGTATATGTAGATAGTTTTTTTTTTCATCTCAAGTTTTTTGCAATTTCCTAATTGTTGAAAAGAGCCAAGTCCATCACAGTTGATAATCGCATAATCTTGCTGTTGCTATGTACAAGGTTCACTTCACTCTTCATCAGTTCATATCTCCCAATGACATTCTGAAATCATCCTGCTGATTGTTTCTTATAGAATAATAATATTCCATTACATTCACAAACCACAGCTTATTTCTCAATAAGCCATTTCTCAAATGAAGGGTATCTATTCAATTTCTAGGTTATTGCCATCATAAAAAGGACTGCTATAAACATTTGTAAATAAGAATAATTAAGTTTTATTTGACAAAAAAAAAATAATTTGACAATGACATCCAAGTTGGATGGAGTCAAAAGAGTCTGATTTCAGTGCTGCTTCAATACTGTAGATCACAGGTATCAAACACATGACCAGTGAGTCACATGCAGCCTACAGTACTACTAAAAATGGCCTCAATGAGATTAAAATGTAATGGGGGAACATTTAATCTCCCCAAATATAATAAAACACAGAAAATGTCAATATATAGTTTTCTAAGTTAATATGTAGCCAGCATATAGATTTATTGTTCCTATTTCTTTTCTATTTTAGTTTGGCATCACTTCTATAGATACTAAGACATTAGACTGGGAAAAGAAGAAACACATAAGAATAATTTCAAAAGAAAAATCAGCATGGCTTTATAACTGACTTTACATGAGGGATTAAGGAAATAAACAAGAAAATTATCACTCTTAAGATTTTGAGTATGTCCAACTAGGGGGATGATGGTGAAACTGACATAAAGGGGGATTAGAAGGGGATCTGTTTAAGAGGATTAATTTACCTTTGGGTATTTGAGTTTAAGGTGACAAAATATGTAAAAATACCTCAAAGGTATTTGGAGTTAATGAATCAAGTCTATAAAAGGGAAATCTGGGGATAAAGATTCTGGATATAGACATTACTGTCAAGGATCATGAGTTGCTTGACCATCAGTTTTTAACTAAATTTCATTTCATTTTCAATGTGCTGCTTTTCTCATTACCTATATATTTTAAACTTTGCTTATAAATGAGTTACTGTGAATCCTCATATATTCATTTTTCTGCCATCCTTATTTCTTTTATGAATAAGTAGACATTGATCCACCTACATTATTCATCTGTTAGAGAAGCATATAAAACAGAAATATTCTCTTTAGGCTCAGTTCTAAACTTTACACCTAATGATTTTTCTTGAAATTTGCTAGCATGCTATGCAGTTAACTTACTGTATATTCTAGAAAATTTCTAAAGATTACTACAGAAAGACAATCGAACACAAGTTGTTTGTTGAAACTAGACAGAGAAATATTAGCAAAACAATAGTTGTATCGCTAGAAGAAGAGCAGTTTCTTTTGTCCCTGAAACTCTCATAACTAAAAGGTAAGATACAGAGTGAGGTCACTCTGTACCTCTGAAGACTTTCAAAAATGAAAGAAAGACATTATTTTTCATTAGTATATTCAATCATTTGACTAAATTCACTTTGCTTTTTTGCTTATTTCATTAGTTTCTAACACAAGGATTTTCCTAGAACAGACTCTTGATACTTGATTTTTGAATTAAATTGAAATAATTCTTTTAAATTACTTTAACAAAAGAAACATTATCAGAGATGAATAAGTATATTACCAAAGAAACCACCAATGGAGTTAAAGTTTATCAAGAGAATTCTTAGATATTATTATCAATGTTAACATGGGGCAAATCAATTACTATCTTAGAATCTGTTTTCCCTGTAAAAATTGGAATACTAATATTAGCATCCCTGAAGTTATTGTTTAGAAACAATTTTTGCATATTTTAAAGTTATACCTACATACATATAATAAATACATGCATACATTGTTATATAATAATTCATATATGTATAAATATTTAAATAGCTAGAATATCCCATTCCTTCAGCTTAATGGTTCAAGGTCCAATGACATTTCAATGAACAGAATTTGATGATCTTACCAAGGCTTCTTTTACTGACACATATATTCCCCACTTTGTTTGTTTCTACAGCAATGACTGTATATATTATGCCCTTTTAGTCTTGGTTAAACTTGGCTCTATACTTCTTATTTCTAGCTCTCATTCTCTTCTCTACCATATTTATGTATATAAATGTGAGCTAACACTTTCATACATGTGTTGTCATACACTAGCAAGAATGAGAAAAAGATTCTTCAACTATAACATGAATGGGTTGAATTATATAGCTTCTGAGGTTTCCAGTCCTAGATATGTGATTTTATCATAAATGCACACATTTCTGCATCTAAGCTTAAATATTATTAATGCATAGGGAGTATCCAAATAGTTCTACAAGTATTTAGAGATAGACAAGATAATCCTGATTTAAAGCATTATCCAATTTTTGAGGTATAAATTGCTCACATTGAAAATTTGACAATCAGCTCTTATGATGTGTTTCAAAATGGTACCAACATACCCCAATGGACCATAAATTAGGATTTAATTTAAGTAATAAATTTAAAAAACATAACAGATTTATAGAATTATTTTTGTAGTACTTTCCTCAAAGCTATGAAATCTATAATGTAACTCTTACTCCCATTTCACAGAGAAGGAAACAGAATCAGAAGTTATGATTTGCTCAAGATACTAGGCTAATAAATGTGAGCTCCTGAAATAGAACCCAGATCTCCTGATTCCAGTATTTTCTCTCCAATAGGAGTAGTCCATCACAGTTATTATATGCAATTACACAAACTTTAAAAAATAGTAAAGAATAGGATAATATCCAGAAAGGATAAGTAGTCTAGTTTGACCAAGTATCCATAGTGCATTATATGCAGACATGGCTATAGAGATCCAAATGAAGGGGAAAAAAAACTATTCCATAGTTAGAATTTTTGCAAGGTCATTAATTTCTGTTCATTGAAATCTCATTGAACTACTAAGTCAAAGGAATGAGGGTATTCTGGCTTTTTGAATTTTGAGGTTAATATATAGTTAATTTAAAAAATCAATTAACATTTTTTAAATCCTTGAAAACTATTCTAAAATGTTTACTTTCTACTTAAAAACACATTAAAACATAATATGCTATGAACAGGATTGAATCATCGGTTCATGTTTGGAAATTTCATAGTTTCCTGTGCTCATGATATTGAACATAGTTTCTGATTACATAGTTGTATAGATTTAAACTTTAGGTCATTGGAATAGATAGATTCTGGCACATGCCAGAAAAATGCCAGAAAGGCCCACTTCCATGCTGGATAATTCTCAATTGTATTTTAGTTATTGTTTTTCAAGGATCCCACACAATTAGCACTATTTTTGTCATGTGGGTCTTCAAGAAATAGTTCCCAATTAATGGATCCATTTCTTTTATACGCATAAAAAGGTGTGGTACAAAAAGTAGTGTTCCTAGAGTCAGTAGAATTTGAGTTCACATCTATCCTTAGACACTTATTGGCTGTGTGACTTTGGACAAATCATTTAACCCTATTTGCCTCTGTTTCCTTATCTGTGAAATAGCTTGGAGAAGAAAAAGGCAAAGTACTCTAGTATCTTTGCTAAGAAAACCCCAAGTGGGTCATGAAAAGTTGGAAATTACTAAGTTTAAAAAGTCCTTTACTTTCATAGATCTTCTTTTAAAGGCTTTTTGTGAGAGTTTCCCCTGAAACCTTATTTGTAGTGCAGTTCACACTGAGGTACATAAATCTGTAGCCCATCTTTATTGCCTATCATTGCATTTGAATTAAGATAACAAATATTCAGACCAAAGCAGGAGTGGGTTGTTTGGAAGGTGGCAACTTGGGGGAGAAGGGAGAAGATATGTGGACAGGGTAAGAAGATATCATTACTATGATTTGAATCAATGTGTTATTTTATCTTTGTACTCTTCTTATAAGAGGGACCAAGAAATAATTCAAAAAGACAGAAAACCAGAATAAAATTGACATTTTAAAATAAAATGAATTAAGGTTTATTTGAGGTATGCAAAAATAATTGTCACTGTCTGGCATCAGAATAGATAGCATGGTCACAATAAATTTGGCTCCAAGTTTTCTGGCAGCTATAGCAGAAAAGAAAATATATTTATTGTACTATAGTTTTCATTTTTCATTCTATTGATACTCAACACCTAGAGAGGAGAGAATCTCTTTTTCTTTTTTGTAACCCTAGTGCTTAGCATAGTGACTAGCACATAACAGGTACTTAATATGCATCTACTGAATTGAATTTTGTGAAAATAGACATTATTCTTTGTTATTCTTTTGTTGCCTGCACCATAATTCTGTGATTATAAATTATAATCTTTATAATATATGACACTTTGTTTGTAATTTATAATTTTTAAACTGTACTAGTGGAATTTACTTTTCAGTACTATTTAAGAGGAATTTGAAAGACCATAAATAGGCTTTAGCAGTTACTACATATTTTAATCTGACTCTTTAGTGCATGAGGCTATATATTAAACACATTATATATTGATTACTTGCCCAATTCAAATGGCAAATTTAAGAATTTCAAACTAAATAATGCTTTTCTTTGGCTATATGAGTAGTCTCCTCTTTTTCTGTGAGTATTCCCAGTAGCCATATCAGCTGGAATGCTGCTGCTAACAATAAAATTTACACTTTAATTACCGAAGTAAGAATATTTTCCCTGAGTATGTTTCTTTGGATCAGTTTTTACCATTATCTATCAACTTTGTCAAATTTGAATTTATAATGGAAGCATGAATGAATTGCTTATTTTTGCAGCTATTTAAAGTGCTGATCTGGGATTCTTTAAAGATGAGAATAACATTCAAACAATATAATGATTTATGTTACAATGTCTAAATTTATCTGGAAACAAAGAACACAAAAGTTATTACTATATAACAAGTTTGAAGAAAATATTGTCAGTTGTAGCTGTGTCTAGAGAACAATAAATAGTATATTGTGATTTGAATCATTCATTTTATCAGTTATTAAAGGGATAATTTTGCACAAAAAAATAAAAATTTTGCTTATCAAAATGGAGGAAATTAGCTTCATCAAATAAATGTTTTGTTGAAGAACTTAGCACTAATAAATCTTAATAGAAAAAAAAACCTAGGAGACAAATGCATAGAACTAAGACAGAAGTGAAGGAGGAGGAAAAAGAGAGGAAATTATAGTGAATTATAGGCTCTAACTTGCAAGAAAAATCTCTCTGAGAAGAAAGGACAAGTCAATAAAAATATTTTCTTAAGAGATTTGGTATACAGAACAACAACAAAAAAATTGGAGTGCAATAAAACTTGTAGATATGAAAACAACAAGAAAAAAAAAAAAAAGAAGATATAGATGGACAATAGCCAAAATGCTTTCCCCAAAGGATAAATTGTTGTTATAATGAGATATGTTAAACAATTCTGAGTCTTGCCTTTTATCTTATATTACCTTCTAAACTGAATTATAATGCTTTTATATGGCAGAAATACCTACGTAGTTTTCCTTTTTTCTTAAAAACGTTGATTTGTTTTAGATAATTTTGTCTCATAAATTTCTTTATATTGATGTCATATATAAATCCCCATACTTGTAGCTCTCTAAAATTGTTTCATAAATTTTAGGATCTCTATTATGCTTTCTTGTCATGTTATGCAAATATGTGTATTATGAGATATTCAATGATCTGGTGTTTTCTCATATAACAGATGATACGAGTACCTTATGATTGTTTTCCCTGCTTAAGGGAATTAATTAAATAAACCAGTTAGCAATCATATTTGGTAGACAAAACCTGTATGATATTAGATAAATATTGATCCATCTTCCTAAATTAACCTTTGTAGTAATTTCTGTTGTTCTTAGATAACCAACTAGGAGTCATTTGTTACTTGAAACAGTCCTGTAAGATAGGTGCTATTGTTTCACCCATTTTATAAAGGAGGAAGCCTAAGCTGAGATGTTAAATGACTTGTCAATCATCATATAATTAATAAATATCTAAGATAGGATTAATATTCAGAGTATTTTCACATAATTCTATCAATTTTACAGAATATATGATTAATCATATATTAACAGACATAGCCCTTAATTTTTAAGATTCTTTTTTTTAATTGACATTAGAAATATGGAGATGCTGTTAGATCTAAAGGAAATCAGCAAAACTAAAGAGACGCTTAAAGAATACTATAAAGGAAGGATTAAGCAATTAATTTATTATACATATAAAGAACAAATATTGCAATGTCACTTTTTTGTAGGAAGATGTGAAAGTTCTGTGACTGTGAAAAAGAAACATATTCACATATTAAGTATTTCCAAATATATGTTATTGTACTGGCTGTTTTATAGAGCATTTTAGAAAATGATGTTATTTAACAGATAACAGTGAGGAAAACTAAAATGTCATCCATATAATTTAATTATAAACATTAAAATTATTACATGGATATTAAAATTAAATATTTTATTTTCATTTTCAAACCATTTTTCAGACGGTGAGAAGAACCAGAGTGATACATGTTCAAATACTAGATTATTATTATGTAACTTTCTTCAGATAAAAGAATGCCTTCCTTTCTCTGCTTCAATTACTGACCATCCAGGTTTTTTTTAACTCAGTGGAAATCCCACCTTCTACAGGAAACTTTCCTTAACTCTTCTTAATTCCAGTACTTCCCCCATTTTAATTATTACCTATTTATAATATATGCATATGTATACACACATATATATCTTGTTATATGTGAATTTGTGTGGGGTAATAGTCATACCTTTAATAGACACAAATTTATATATATAATATTATATTGTCATTATATTATATAACATGTATATTTATTTGCTTATTATATCTTCACTTTATGTATATTTCCTAAGGACAGAGTGGTTTTTGCCTCTTTTTGTATCCCCAATGCTTATCATGGTGTCTGCTACATAGTAGATGCTTAATAATGATTATTTATTGGCTGATTGATTCTTGAATAAAGTGAAATTTCAGGAAATGCTTGAATTAAAGAGAAAAGACAAGATATTCACATGATAAGTAAAAGATATAAGTATAAACTATGGATTTTAGATTTAAATTCAGTGAGAATGTTGGGGAAAGGAGTAAGCAAAAGCATAAGGATATTGATGGAGAAAGTCACAAAAGATAATTATATTCATTATAAATTCATTCATATTATTCATTCATTATAAATTTCACATTCATTATAAATCTCACAAGTTGCCCCTCTATTCTGTCTTCCTATTTAATCCACAGTAGTAGTTATTTCAGATTTCCAGAAAAAGTCTTCAAAGTCTTTCACTCTCCATAGACTCTGACGAAATCCCTTCTAAATTCTTTTTAATTTCTTCTTTTTTACTACCCTCTTGAAATTACTCTCTAAAAAAAAAGTAACATTGATTTTCTGATCATCAAAATGAGCACTGATTTTTCAATCTCATCTTTTTAAAAAAATCTCTCTTTAGCTCTCCACAATGTCTTCAGCAAACCATTATTACCATTGCTCTCCTTCATACACTCTGCAATCTATACCAAAATGTCAGTGTATTCTTCTGTCTTCTGCTGCCTTTCCTTACCTCTCTGCAACTGCTTAGATCATTTTCCAATAATGGAATGTACTCCTTTCACCTCTGCCTACTTAAATTCTTTTTCATTCTTCAAAGCTTAGCTCATTTTCTACTTCCTCTATCTTGTTCCTATCATCCTTGTATCTAAAAGTTATTTATCCCTCCTGAAATGCTACTATTGCATTCTGACTGGATATGTCCTTTGTACTTGTCCCATTCTACCTTTTATTGCATTTTTTGTGCACACATTATGTTACTCTTCTGGATTAGTACATTTTCAAAAGTAGTATATTTCCATCTTTCTAACCCCGCCACATGATACAGTGACTTTTAAACAATGGGTACTGCATGAATAAGAAGGAAATAAACATTGATTAAGCACGATGTATATGCTAGACACTATACTAAGTATTTTGCAAATATTATCTCATTTGATATGAATGAGATGAATGAATGAACATGACACAGCGTTCTATCTAGTAATTGCTTAATACATGTTTATTAAATTGAAAAGACAGTTGGATAATATGTTGAGCATGCATACAAGGACCTGTGGGGTAATAATTGTTCTCCCTTTCTTGTTTCTCCTCTCTTCAATTTAATCTTCACACAGCTACCAAAAATACAAATTTTTGCTCTGTTGATTCTTCTGCCCTCCAAAAACTTCACTGGTCCTCCATTTTCCCAGGATAAAATTAATGCCCTTCTTTGACATTTAATGTCCTTAAAGTCACACTTTGCCAATTGCCAGTTTATTACACATTATTCTATTTTACCTGTACTCTGTTTCAGACAAATTCACCTATTTGCTATTCTTCATATGTACTGTTCCCTTTTCCATATGTGAGCCTTTTCACAGGCTGGCCTGTGTCTAGAATGTGCTTCCTCCTCATCTTTTTGTCTTATGGTCACTAATCTACTTCAAAGCTTTGTTCAGGTATGTCTTCCTATATGAAACTTTTCCTAATATTACAAGGTGCTACTGCTCCCACTCCAAAGTGTCCTACTTCTGATAATTTTTCTTTTTGTATATATACACACACACATATGTCTATATAGAAATATGTATGTGTTATTTTCCGTAGTGAACCATCCAACATTTGAGAGGAAGAATTGTTTAATTTTGTCTTTGTATTTCCAGTGCACAGAACAGTGTCTAACTTAAATACTTTTTGATTAATCAATTAAGAGCAAAGTCTCAGTAACAGAGGATTTTACAGACTACTTGATGAAACAAGGCACAAACATACATCTTTAAATAGATTATTTAGGTAACTTAAAATAACTAGTTTATGATAAATACTGATGATGTGAATGGCAAGTGTTACAGGGATACAGAAGAAGAAAGTACTTAAATTTCAGATGGTAAGATAAAGTTTCATGGAGAAGATGAATTTTAAAATAATCATAATTTTAGATGATATCTAGTGTTGATTTGAAATTTTCTTCTCAAAGTATGGCTTAAATTAGTTTTTAAGGGAAACAAGTGTAGTATTTGAAAAATAATAATGTAAGATAGGCCTTCTTCCTTGTCATTAACACCGAAAACATTGCCTTGTATATGTAGAGTGAATGCTCAATAAATTAATTGATTCATGAATATGTCTGTTATCTTCTTATAACAGTAGTTCACTTGAAGTGGAGAAGGAAATCTGAATAGGTAAAGAGATGTTCATGATTTCATATGTTTTGTGTGAAGACTGGAATTATTCAAATGATAGGCCTTCAGAAAACACGTATGGAAACAAACACAAGAAAAAGCTTTCAGACACTATAAATCCATTGTTTTCTTCTATAGCCTTGACTTCTCATTTTATAAAATTAGCATCATGTTAAAAAAAATCATTTTAAATTAGAATACCTATTGAGTTCATATTTTCTGCTGCTCTTGTGGTTTCCAGAAACCAGACACCAGTACCTGGAATTGCTGTCTCTTCTTGTGAGCAGATGATGATGACACAAGGAGACTGAGAGGCAGTTGCTGTTCTCTGACCTCCCCCACTGAGAGGCTGTTGAGTTGTCTGACCTCTCTCACCTTCCCTCTGCCTCCAATTTATTTCATTCCCAATCCACAAGCAAGACCTGTGTTATTAAAGGCTGCCCCACAACTCCTTCAAGTGTCACAATCCACAACTGTGGAGCCTCTTGGAGATTTGACCTGCCCTTTCACCCAGGCATGACCCTTAACAAGTTCCTATAACTAGAGTTGGCAGATAGGGGTGCAATAGATTTTTGTATTAGGAAGGAGGTAGACTTGATTGCAATATTGCTTCAAGTACTTGGCTTGCTGATTAACTTCTCACTTTGTTATAACAATAATACCTGTCTCTAAGGGTTGTTGTGAGTATCAAAAAGGATAATACAGTGTTTTGTAAATCATAAAGTCCTCTATTATTCAGTAATTTCAGTTATGTCTGATTTTTTTACTGCCACTTGTAGTTTTCTTGGCAAAGATATTGGTATGGGTTGCATTTCCTTCTCCAACTTATTTTTATATATGAGTAATCTGAGATTTTACAGGATTAAATACCTTTTTTAGGGTCACCCACTCAGTGTCTGAGGGTACATTTGAACTCAGGTCTTTCTGACTCCAGGGTCACTGCTCTATCTCTTTAACCACCCAGCTGCCCCAAAGATCTCTATATATGTTAAATATTTGTAGAATGTATTTGTATATGAATGAATAATAAGAATTATATATATATATGTGTGTGTGTGTGTGTGTGTTTTAAATATCCTGAAATGCCTAATTTAAAAATAATTCAATAAACCATAAAAACAAGTAAAATTAATATGTATAAAACATGACACAATTAGTATGATTGAATATTAAGAAAATGTTTATGTCATTTGAAATGAAAACAATTAGAAGTAAAGCACAAAAAAATGTTTGTGGCAGCCCTTTTTGTAGTGGCCAGAAACTGGAAACTGAATGAATGTCCATCAATTGGAGAATGGCTGGGGTAAATTGTAGTATATGAATGTTATGGAATATTATTGTTCTGTAAGAAATTACCAGCAGGATGATTTTAGAGAGGCCTGGAGAGACTTATATGAACTAATGCTAAGTGAAATGAGTAGAACCAGGAGATCATTATATACAGCAACAACAAGTTTATAAAATGATCAATTCTGATGAAAGTGGCTCTTTTCAATAATAAGACTTTTCAAACCAGTTCTAATTGTTTAATAATGAAGAGAGTCAGCTACACCCAGAGAGAGAACTATGGGAGATGAGAGCATTTCCACTCTTTCTGTTATTATTCTCTAGCATTTTTGTTTTCCTTCTCAGTTTTTTTTTTCTTTCTTTCTAGATCTGTTTTTTTCTTGTGCAGCAAGGTAACTGTATAAATATGTATACATCTACTATATTTAACATATCCTTTAACATATTTAACATGTATTGGACAACCTGCATCTAGGGGAGAGAGTGGGGGAAAGAAGGGGAAAAGTTGGAACAGAAGATTTTGCAAGGGTCAAGGTTGAAAAATTATTCATGCATATGTTTTGTAATTAAAAAGCTATAATAAAAAAAAACATGGAACAGAAATCAAAAGTAAAAAAAAAAAAGAAGTAAAACACAAAATAGTATCATTTTATTGACAGATGCTTATGCTTTTTTCTCATAATATCCCTGAAAAGTAGGTAGTAGAAAGATCATCAACCCCCTTTTATTCTGAGGAATGAAAACTCAAAAAATAAGTTTATTAAGAAGTAGTAGAGCCCCCACTCAAGATGAAGTCTTATAATTCTAACTCTACTTTCAATGTCCTCTCTGCTTTTATCATTCTCCCTTTCTACCAAAGAAAACTCTTGAAGATTGTAGAGTTTCCACACTTCGAGTTACCTATGCTGATAAAACACAGTGAAGAAAAAATAAATAAACCCAACAAAATATAGTATCCCTTTTAGTTTTATGTGAATGTTTCAATTTGAAGAACTAGACTTTTATTCCAATAAACTTTCTTTTAATTTGTTTTCTTAAAAAACTACCTGTTGAGATATAGCTGGTCTTAATATAGCTTTGGAGACTAAATTGCTAAACAGGTCATTTTTATCACTGATTCAGTTTAATCTGATTTCAGGAACCCTTGAAAAGGTAATCAATAATAATTAAAAATAATCAACATCTGTCAATGTTTGAAATTCCATTTATTTTTGTAGTTATAAGATTTTTTATTCTTTAACAACTCTTACTAAATATTGTCCTGAGAGGGGTGACACTGTAATCTGTTATCAGTTAATACCTTGGAGGCAGTAGCATTATCAAGACAAAGTATCTACTTTTTAAATATTTATCACACTGCTTAGAATCAAAATAGTTAATAGCTATTCTTACACATAAAATAGGTACCAGTAAAAAAGAACATTATAAATATAGAGTTTCTTTTGTTTGTCCTTTTTTCACAGGTTAGTTCTAAAATCAAGTTTGATTTTTAAGCTGATCTGTTTGTAGACTATAAGATTATTCTTCTTTTACATTGGAAAAAATAATATGCAAGAATTTCCTTGCTATAATCAGTTATTTTTTCATGTTACATTGGTTTCACATAATTTTGACTCATATTCTTTAATCCTTCAATATGAAACCATACTTATCATAGCTATTGAGTTCATTTAGTAGTTCCATTTTCCAAAATCTAACCTTGAATTTAGAAATTTAGATTATTAGAATTCTTAGATTTCGGCACTGGATTTCTGATATAATTGACAGATATCTTCCCTCTGATGATGTATATCATAGTTCATTCATATCTTCTTATCTTTTATGGCTGTAACTCAGAGAACTGGACCAACAGAGAGGGACCAGAACAGATAAGATGAAGGATTCTGAAGGGAGAAATGAGGAAAGAGTATATTCCAGACATGCTAGTAAAAATTTATGGAGATGGAAATTGAAGTGTTTCATAAACTACTTTAACTTGGCCAATTTGGTAGAACTGCAGACTGCATGGACCTGAGTTCTATATAAGAAGAATGGAAAGGTAGGCAAAGGTTGGTCTGTGAATGCTAAATAGAGAAGTTTATATTTGGTCCTAGAAATAATAGGGAGGCACTTGAGTCTAGGGAGTTTATTTTGGTGACATAATCAGATCTCCATATTAGGAAAACCACTTTTACAGCTATATGGAGGATGAGCTAGAACTGGTAGAAACTTGAGTCAGACAGATAAAAGGCTAATGGGACAGTCCAGATAAGAGGTAGCATATTGCTCTACTGATCTAAATGTATTTTTAAGTAGTCAACTAACAATAAGCACCACAAGAGATTGTATTATTTTTATAACTTTTAACAAATTGTGTAACTGACAAAAAGTGATGTGCTATAGAATATCATTTGCAAAAAGATTGCCTGTTAAATTTTCATTCTTTTCATCCTTTATAAAAAGGATGCCTTTGATGTGTGTTTTGATTATATTCAGAAACATTTATGTGACTGGCATGTAATCCCACAGATTGGTAATTGCAATTTTTTTTTCTCAGAGTGATAAAGTTGATTTCATTCTCCCTTTAGTATCCTTTCTTTCTAATCTCCTATGATCTAATCCTTAAATGTTCTCTAAATTCTCTAAATTTTACTGTCTGCAGCATAAGCCACTTGTAAAAATATATGGCTGTGTAAATATATGTATTATCTAGCTGTTGTTGTCATCTTTATTTTCTTTGTAGCCATTTCTACTTTGTCATATTGCATATGAGGGACCATAATGTCCTAGGGCCCAGTGTGTTTGGCCCACTGTCAAAAATGGAAAGAATAGTTTTATTATAATAATCTTGACAAATATTTTGTGCTGGTCATTTGTGTATTTTCCTCCTTCCAGATTCATTTTCTCTTGTCTCTTACAAAGCTTTTTGTAAACTAATTTTTTTAAACATTTTTGTCTGATTTTTTAGATGATCCAGATAATTTTTAAAGAAATTTCTCAGTAAACATTAACAAAAATCCATTTTTAATCTAAACCAATGTTACTTTACTCTCCCATTTTTCTCTGCTCAGCAAAAAGATTATTAGTTGCTAGCTAAGACAGTTTCTAGTTTTTTTTGATGTCCTTGTGGCAATTGTTTAAATCAATTAAATTTCTGAGAAAAGGGTGAAAGTCTGTTTCTGTTTTCTTTATCCTGTTCTTGATTTTCTTTATCAGAGTTTATGTCAAGTTGGAGTTATTTTAATCATATGCCATATTTTCTTAAATTTATTCTTTTAATTTGATATTGCTTTTAACCTTTGCTCTAGCTAGTGAACAACTGACTACATACAGAGAAGATGATTTGAAAAATCTTCATTTTACTTGGATAACATTAGTGTAGCAGGTGGAAAGAGAATTGGAGTTGGATTTAGAAAGACACGTTCACGAATTCAAGTCTTTGCTTCTGAGTAGTTACTAACTCTTTTAACCCAAGCAAGTCGTCCAAGCAATAGTAACTTTCTAAGATTTGAATATATTCCCTTTACCAATAACATTATAGGTTTGAGACATAATTTTTAAAATTTTATTCAATTTTATTTGGGTGATAGAAAGGAGTTGTTATTTAATACATAGCATGTTTAATCCCCCCAACTGTCTTTTTTGAAGAAAATATATTTTCTTCAATAAGTTGTTGTGCTTTTATTAAACTATAAGACTTTAGCCAGTCTTCTATTATAATCTTCAAGTTGTATTTTTCAAGATTTTTTTCCACTCTTCCTTGTGCTCTTTTTCACATTGGATTCATTGACTGTAAAGAACCTATTGCTTTTGTTCAGAGGGTCTTCATAAGCTACTTTGTAGAATTTATCTAATTCCTCATTCTCTGCAATTCTCATTGATGCAATTTCTTATGATTTTCATAATCATAAGATTTTTGCAAAAATCATATCCTTAGCACTATAATATGAAATAATCAAGTATTCTGCAAAGGTTTTTCTTGTTAATTTTGGTGAGATAATATAGTCAATTTTACAAACTGCAATTCTCTTTGATTTTCCAAAGAGGGTGTGTGAGCTATTATTTATTTACCTACAACTTCCCTTTGTTTTATGAATTAATTTATAATGAAAATGTCAAGATTGAATTAGTAGTATGTCCACTCATTAATCATTAAACAATAATCTTCATTTAAAGTACATTAAAACACTTCCAGCCAAGATGGCAGAGAGGACACATCTATCTAAGCTCTTTCTTGCTCTCAGAATACTTTTTTTCATGACAAGTCCTCGGAATTAGTGCTTGACCAAAAAAAAAAAAAAAAAAAAAACCTGACAAGTACATTACCAACAGAAGATATCCTCGAAATTCACCAGAAAAGGTCTGTTTTTGCTCACAGGCAGGAAATGTTAGATCAGGTACAGACTCCAGGCAGGTAGCGAGAGCATGGAAGGCAGCTTACACTGAGCAGACCAAAGGGAGGTGGGTGTGATCTCATGATATATTCTCTTTAAAATATAATCTTCTCTTGTTGTGGTTTTCTTGGGGTCTCTGGAGGCAACCTTAGTTTCAGTTCAGTAATCACCCCAAGTGCAGCCAGGTGTTAAACTCCAAATCCTTTATTGTCTCCTTCAAAGTCCTATCTCCTTCATTTGTGGGTGAGCTAATTTTCTAGAGGCCTTCTGGATCTTGGTTTTGGTGAAGAAGCCAAGGAGGAGAGCCTGTCACCACTTCTCTGGTCTTCCCTTGTTCTGATTCTGGCTAAGTTTGTCCAAGCTTATATGTTCTCTTATCAAAGGTGTGACTCTTGTAGAACTATAGTAAGTACTAAGTACATGTATTAAACTAGAGAACTGTTAAGCACAATGCTAAATAACCATTGTCTCTATCAATTCCACTGTCTTAGCACCTTGTTTCAAGTTCTGGCCCATAACAATATTAGCCAGCAGAAAATCTGCAGGGAGAACTTTAACACAGTGTGGCTACTTTGCCCTGGCAGCAGCCTAGTAGATCAGCAGAGAAGGTATAAACACAGGGGGTAAAGGCTATAATCCCTGGCCATGCCTACCCAGTACCGGGAGTGACTCAGCACTCTCTCAGAGTCTCAGAGAGTGGCAGCTGTGCAGGCAGCACAACTATTGCTTTTCCACTGCTACTTCATTGCTACCTCCTGTGGTCTGTAGAGGAAGCTTGGTACCATATGGCCCAAAAAAGCAGACCACATTTGCTTTTTTTGTTTGTTTGTTTGTTTGTTTATTTTTGTTTGATTCTTCTTTGACAAATGAGCAAAAAATTAAAGTGCACTCTAATTATAGATAGCTTCTATATGGATAGAGACCACACGTCAAACCCTGAGGAGACTAAAAACAGAGTGTCCCTAGATGAATTCTCAAAGAGGAATATGATCTAGTCCCCAACACACAAGACTCACATAGAAGACATTAAAAAAGGCTCTTACAAGAGAGTTAGAAGAAAAATGTGGAAAGGAAAGAAAAGCTTGGCAAGAGGGTCTGGATAAGTCATCCCACTCATTTAAAGATAAAGTAGATTAAAAAAAAAATCAAATCCCTGAAAAACAGAATTAGTGAATTGGAAAAGGTAAACATCTCCAAGAAAAACAGAATTAGTAAATCAGAACAAGAAAATAGCTCTCTAAAAAATAAAATTGGCGAAATGGAAAAAAAAATTCCATAGAACAAAGCAATACACTTAAAAACTCAATTGCACAATTACAAAAAGAAATTTAAAAAGTAAATAGAGAAAATAATTCATTAAAAATCAGAATTGAATAAATGGAGATGAATGACTTGAGGAGACAGCAAGAATCATTCAAGCAAAACCAAAAAAAAAAAAAAAAAAGAAAAGAAACAATGGAAAAAAATGTCAAATACCTAATTGGCAAAACAACAGACCTGTAAAATACATCTAGAAGAGATAATATGAGAATTATTGGACTTCCTGAAAATTGTGATGAAAAAAAGATCCTAGACACTATTTTCCAGGAAATTATCAAAGAGAACCGCCCAGATGTTATAGAAACAGAGGGTAAAATAGACATTGAAAGAATCCATCGATCACCTACTGAAAGAGACCTCCAAATCAAAACTCCAAGAAATATTGTGGCTAAATTCCAGAACTATCAAACCAAGATAAAAATATTACAAGCAGCTAGAAAAAAAATAGAGAGAGAGGAACTACAGTAAGGATTACTCAGGATCTAGCAGCAGCTACATTAAAGGATTAAAGGGCCTGGAATATGATATTCCAAAAGCTAAGAAAATTGGTATGTATCCAAGAATAACTTACTCAGTCAAAATGACCATTTTTTTCCCCAGGGAAAAAGTTGTACATTCAATGAAATAGGTGAATTTCATCTATTTCTGATGAAAAAAAAAGGGAACTAAACAAAAAGTTTGATCTCCAAATATAGGACTCAAGAGAAACATAAAAAGGTAAATAGAAATCTTGGGAACTATATTTCTGTTATAAATATACATAAAGAACACATATATAAGTTGATTTTACAGTTATAATATAAAAAAGGAACTAGAGGTGGAAAGGAAATTGTACCAGGAAAAGTGTAAAGTGGTGGTACTATATCTCATGAAGAGGCAAAGGAAACCTGACAGAAAGAAGGGAGGGGAATGAACACAGTGTGTATCTTGCTCTCATTAGAATTGGCTTAAAGAAAAAAATATTAGACATATTCAATTTACAGAGAAACTTCTCCCACTTCATTGAAAAGTGGGAGGGAAAAAGTGAAAAAGGAAGGAGTAAACCAAGCAGAAGGGAATACAGAAATTGTGAAGAAAAGGGATAAAAAAAGGGGAAGAACTCTAAGGTGGGGGAAAAATCCTAAAAAGAGAGAGCTATGAGAGGCAAGTAGTGCTCACAAGTTTAATACTGGGGAGAGGGGTAAGGGGAAAGGAAAGCAGGAGTTAACAAAATGGCAAGTAATACAGAATTAGTAATTTTAAGTATAAATGTGAATGGGGTAAACCTCCCCCCCCCCATAAGGCAGAAGCAGATAGCAGACTGGATTAAAAGCCAGAATCCTACAATACCTTGTTTACAGGAAACACACTGGAAGCAGGGCGATAGATACAGACTAAAGGTAAAAGGCTGGAGCAGAATCTACTATGCTTCAGGTAAAGTCAGAAAAGCAGGGGTAGCCAACCTAATATCAGATCAAGCAAAAGCAAAAACTGATCTAATTAAAAGAAATAAGGAAGGGCACTGTATCTTGCTAAAGGGTAGCATAGATAGTGAAACAATAACAATATTAAACATATATATAAACAATATATAAACATATATTGCCAAGAGGTGTAGCATCTAAATTCTTAAAAGAGAAATTGAGAGAACTGCAAGAAGAAATAGACAGCAAAACTATAGTAGTGGGAGATCTCAACCTTGCACTCTCAGAATTAAATAAATAAAAAATAAATAAAATAAATAAAAAAACAAATTAATAAGAAAGAAGTCAAAGAGGTAAATAGAATACTAGAAAAGTTAGGTATGATAAATCTTTGGAGAAAATTAAATGGAGACAGAAAGGAGTACACTTTCTTCCCAGAAGTTCATGGAACCTATGCAAAAATTGCCCATATATTAGGACATGAAAATCTCAAATTCAAATGCAGAAAGGCAGAAATAGTAAATGCATCCTTTTCAGATTACAATGCAATGAAAATTACATTCAACAAAAAACCACGGGAAAATAGAACAAAATATAATTGGAAACTAAACAATCTCATACTAAAGAATGATTGGGTGAAACAGCAAATCATAGACATAATTAATGGCTTCACCCAAGAAAATGAAAATAATGAGGCATCATATCAAAATCTGTGGATGCAGCCAAAGCAGTAACAAGGGGAAATTTTATATCTCTAGAGGCTACTTGCATAAAATAAAGAAAGAGAAGGTCAATGAATTGGGCTTGCAAATAAAAAAAGTTAGAAAAGGAACAAATTAAAAAACTCCAGTCAAACACTAAACTTGAAATTCTAAAAATAAAAGGAGAGATTAATAAAATTGGAAATACAAAAACTAATTAATAAATAAAATAAGAGTTGGTTTTATAAAAAAAACAAGAAAATAGATAAAGCGTTAGTAAATCTGATTTTAAAAAAGGAAAGAGGAAAATCAAATTGTTAATCTTAAAAATGAAAAGGGAGAACTTGCCAATAATGAAGAGGAAATTAGAGCAATAATTAGGAGTTACTTTATGCCAATAAATTTGAAAATTTAAATGAAATGGAAGAATACTTTCAAAAATATAGCTTGCCCAGATTAACAGAGGAAGAAGTAAATTGGTTAAACAGTCCCATTTTAGAAAAAGAAATAGAACAAACCATTAATCAATTCCCTAAGAAAAAATCCCCAGTACCAGCTGGATTAACATGAATTCTACCAAATATTCAAAGAACAATTAACTCCAATGCTATATAAACTATTTGAAAAAATAGGGATTGAAGGAGTCCTACCAAATTCCTTTTATGACACAGATATGGTACTGATACCTAAACCAGGTAGGTTGAAAACAGAGAAAGAAAATTATAGACCAATCTCCCTAATGAATATTGATGCTAAAATCTTAAATAAAATATTAGCAAAAAAGATTACAGAAAATCATCCCCAGGACAATACAACATGACCAAGTAGGATTTATACTAGGAATTCAGGGCTGGTTCAATATTAAGAAAACTATTAGCATAATTGACTATATCAATAACCAAATTAAGAAAAACCATATGATCATCTCAATAAATGCAGAAATATCATTTGATAAAATCCAACACCCATTCTTATTAAAAACAGTAGGGAGTATAAGAATAAATGGAGTTTTCCTTAAAATAGTCAGTAGCATCTATCTAAAATCATCAATAAGCAGCATAGATAATGGGAATAAACTGTAACCATTCCCAATAAAATCAAAGTGAAACAAGATTTTCCACAATCACCATTTCTATTCAATATTGTATTAGAAATCCTAGCTTTGGTAATAACAGATGAAAAAGAGAATAAAGGAATTACGAGTATGTAATGAGGACACCAAATTATCCCTCTTTGCAGATGATATGATGGTATACTTATATATCCCCAGAGAATGTACTAAAAAACTATTAGAAATAATCTACAACTTTAGCAAAGTTTCAGGAAACAAAATAAATCCACATAAATCCTCAGCATTTTTATACATCACCAACAAAATCCAACAGCAAGAGATACATAGAGAAATTCTATTCAAAATAACTGTCAATAGCATGAAATATTTGGGAATCTACCTACCAAAGGAAAGTCAGGAATTATATTAGCAAAATTACAAAACACTTTCCACACAAATAAAGTCAGATTTAAACAATTGGAAAAATATTAAGTGCTCTTGGATAGGTCGAGCAAATATAATAAAGATGACAATACTACCTTAACTAATCTTTTTATTTAGTGCTATACCAATCAGATTCCCAAAAAAAACTATTTTAATGACCTAAAAAAATAACAACAAAATTCATATGGAAGAACTAAAAGTCAAATGAAGACAGCCTAGCTGTACCTGATCTAAAACTATATTATAAAGCATCAGTCACCAAAACCATTTGGTATTAGCTAAAAAATAGACTAGTTGATCAGTGGAATAGATTAGGTTTGCAGAACAAAATAGTCAATAACTATAGCAATCTAGTGTTTGACAAACTCAAAGATCCCAAGTTTTGGGATAAAAATTCACTATTTGGCAAAACCTGCTGGGAAAACTGGAAATTAATATGGCAGAAATCAGATATGGATCCACACTTAACACCATATACCAAGATAAGATCAAAATAGGTCGGTGATTTAGGCATAAAGAATGAGATCATAAATAAATTAGTTGAACATAGGATAGTTTACCTTTCACATTTGTAGAGAAGGAAGGAATTTGTGACCAAAGAAGAACTAGAGATCATTATTGATCATAAAATAGAAAATTTTGATTATATCAAATGTAAAAGCTTTTATACAAGCAAAACTAATGCAAACAAGATTATAAGGGAAGCAATAAACTGGGAAAACATTTTTTACAGTTAAATGTTCTGATAAAGTCCTTATTTCCAAAATATATAGAGAATTGACTCTAATTTATAAGAAATCAAGCCATTCTCCAATTGATATATGGTCACAGGATATGAACAGACAATTTTCAGATGATTAAATTGAAACTATTTATACTCGTATGAAAGGGTGTTCCAAATTACTATTGATCAGAGAAATGCAAATTAAGACAACTTTGAGATACCACTACACTCCTGTCAGATTGGCTAAGATGATAGGAAAGATAGTGTTGGAGGGGATGTGGGAAAACTGGGACACTGGTGCATTGTTGGTGGAGTTGTGAAAGAATCCAACCATTCTGGAGAGCAATTTGGAACTATGCCCAAAAAGTTATCAAACTGTGCATACCCTTTGATCCAGCATTGCTGCTATTGGGCTTATATCCCAAAGAAATACTAAAGAGGGGAAAGGGACCTGTATGTGCCAAAATGTTTGTGGCAGCCCTTTTTGTAGTGGCTAGAAACTGGAAAATGAATGGATGCCCATCAATTAGATAATAGTTAGGTGAATTGTGGTAAATGAATGTTATTGGACATTATTGTTTTGTAAGAAATGACCAGCAAGATGAATACAGAGAGGTTTGGAGAGACTTACATGAACTGATGCTGAGCAAAATGAGCAGAACCAGGAGATCATCATATACTTCAACAACAATAC
Organism: Sminthopsis crassicaudata; assembly: GCF_048593235.1. NCBI lineage: Eukaryota > Metazoa > Chordata > Mammalia > Dasyuromorphia > Dasyuridae > Sminthopsis > Sminthopsis crassicaudata. The sequence goes on from NC_133619.1 coordinate 231,950,594, forward strand.
TGTATGAGGATATATTCTGATGGAAGTAGAGCTCTTCGACGAAGAAAAAATCTAATTCAATTCCAATTGATCAGTGATGGACAGAATCAGCTATACTCAGATAAGGAACATTGGGAAATGAATGTGGACTATTTTCATTTTTGTTTTTCTTTCCAAATTATTTTTACCTTCTGAATCCAATTTTTCTTGTGCAACAAGAGAACTGTACAGATCTGCACACATATATTGTTTCTAGGATATACTTTAACATACTTAACATGTATAAGACTGCCTGCCATCTAGGAGAGGGGATGGAAGGAGAGAAGGGAAAAGTTGGAACAGAAGTGCAAGGGACAATGTTGTAAAAATTAACCATCCATATGGTCTGTCAATAAAAAGCTATAATTAAAAAAAATAATAATAAAGTACACCAAGAGTTACTGTATCATAGGGTTCTTAATAATGTATCTCTTTTTTCCCACTGCCTTTTTTATAGAAACAAAGGGAAATCAATGTTAAGACCCATATTGTACTGTTCTTTGTTTTATGTTACTATAGTCCAATAATCTATCTATCTATCTATACCTATATATATATAGGTATGTATATACACATACATATATGTGTATGAGCATATGTGACTATATATGTATATTATATGTATATATGTGTGTGTATGTGAATATATAAAGATGTAGCCATATAAAACAACTTCACAAATTTGTGTTCTCAATAAAAATACATTTCAAAAATCTAGAATCATCTCCATTAAAGGATAAAACATGAAAGATTAGTAATTAAAATAGTTTAAATACTTATAGTTTATATTAAAAGGGCAGTTTGTTATATTTGAGTTTTTGATCATCATTTATAAGATATATATTCTCTGAGCCTATGCTACTGTACTTGAAATGTCATTAAATGAAAGATATGTAGAACACTTCTGTCTATTCTGTACTATGACTTTTTGGATTCTACTGTCTAATAGGTACTGATTCAAGATAGAAGCAGCAGTAAAGACTGTGATAAAATGTGAGATATAAGATTCCTTCAATAAGTCTGTTAAAACTATCTAAGCAGACTGTGATTTAAAAGTTAAGTGAGAAAAAATATATATAAAAGTTGGAATCATAATAAGTCTCTGAAATTGATGGACTAAGAGGAAGAAACAGGAGTAACATCATTTGAAAATGATAAGATTATTTAATAATAGATGGACTTTTTTCTGATTTGAAGGGAAAAAGATATTAAATATATAAATTGTCTTGAATAAAGCATGGTCAAAGCTTAAGCAGGTTCTTGGGATAAAAAATCAGCGAATCAGGTCTAATAAAATTCTGACAAAATTAGAATTTGATGGTATGTAAGGATTATCTGGGTAGCTAGGTGGCACAGTGGATAAGAGTTTAAGGTCTGAATCCAGAAGACTTCTGTTACTAAATTCAAAACTGACCTCAGGCTGTATATACTAGCTATGTGATATAATGTTCTTGGTGGGTTTTCTTGAGGTCTTGGAGCACTCTTCTTTTCAGCAGAGTAATCACCATAAGAATAGCCAGGTGTTAAAGTCCACATCCTTTATTATGTCCTTGCCAATTTAGTTTCCTTGCCTGGGGCTGGGAAGCTTTCTGGAGAGCCTCAGACCAGTGTTGGTCTCAATGGGGGAAGTGCAAGAGGCCAGCCACCAGGAACCTAACTAAAGATGGAATGAATCTCTTTCCTTGGCTCTGAGAGCTTGAGCTCCCACTTCTAGTCTGCTTATCTTCTCTGGCTCTGACTCTAGTTGAGGCTCTCCAGCTTATATGCTCTCTTATAATTACATTATCATAGGTGTGAATGTTGTAGAACTATATTAAGTACTAAGTACATATATTGAACTAGAGAACTATTAAGTACATTTTAAACTAACCATTGTCTTTATCAATTCCACTATCTTAACACCTAGTAAGAATCCTTTTTTACTGGCCCATAACAATGTGTCTCTGGGCAAGTCACTTAACCCTGTTTAACTTAGTTTCCCCATCTGTAAAGTAAGCTAGAGAAGTAAATGACAAACCATTATAATATCTTTGCCAAGACAACCCCAGAAGGCATCATGAGGAGCCAAACATAATAGAGGACTGAACAAGAACTACGAAAATTTTCTAGTCTAATCACTTCCTTTATAAGATAACTGAAATTTCTATGCTTTTTATTTGATGAACTGAGTAGAGTTACTATTCAGTGGTCCTCAAACTTCTTAAATAGAGGGCCAGTTCAGTGTCCCTCAGACTGTTGGAGAGCCAAACTATAGTAAAAACAAAAACTCACACTCTGTCTCCGCCCCTCAGCCCATTTGCCATAATCCAGCAGACCTCATAAACATCCTCAGCTGGCCGCATCTGGCTTGCAGACAGTAATTTGAGAACCTCTGCATAGATCTTGTATTATAATTTGAATAATATCAGGTAATCCTCTGACTGTTGGTGTAACACCATGTTGTTCTGGAGTCTCTGTATTTTTTGGTTTTTCAGTGGCCTGTATACCCTGGAAAGTTTTCATGAATGGATCAAGTTATAGACTGCTAGAGAATCAAGGGATACTGGTGTAATGCTAGAAAAACTGAGCAAGACAGCATTTATTAAATGGGAGAGATTTACTGGGACCAAATGGATTCTTGGTTTGATCCCAGGGCTGAATGAGACTATCATCTCCAAGAATCCAGCAATGAATGTCAGATACAAGATTCTTTTATGGGGTTACAAGAATGATGACATAATAGGGGAAGTAACTGGATGGGGATGACCTAGTGATGTCTAAAATGGATAAAGACCTTTATTCCATCAAACATTAAGAGAGAATGATTATAGCTTAAAGTCTTAAGATATAAGACATTTATCCTAACATTAAGAGGGAATGGTTATAACCTGAGGCAGAGTAACTGAATAGGACTATTAGGGAAACTGGGTCAGGACATTAAAAGGGAACTGTGGCACAACACTAGCTAAACTGAAAGGATTGTGCAATAAACATTTGGTCACAAAGTGATTTTATTCTATGTGTGTGTTAATAGGGATAAGAAGGATGAGGACAGAGACTCATGAAGACTTTCTCAGTTTGGCAGCATATTTTTCAATACCACAAGCTGTTTTTCTTAGTATATTGATGTTCTTTTAAAATATTTTAAATTAATTCAAAGTTGCCTTTGAAATACACCATCTACCTATATGTGTATATATGTGTGTGTGTGTGTATATATAGGTATGTATACAATATACATATGTATATATATGTAATTTTGTAAGCTAGAGATTTTAAGCCATAGGATCCTTCCTATCAAAAACGTAATTGAATTTTACTTGCAGTCTCATGCTGTATTATTTATATAATATTACAATAGTATCTTTTTTTTTTTTTTGCATTCAAAATCCTAGTGCTGTACTTTTCACATAGTAGGTATACAAGTGAACAAATTGCATAAGATACTTAAATAACTTCTCTATGAAATTTCAAAAAGCAAAAAGAGATCCATTAACCAATGATTATTCTAACTGAACTTTCCCCCCTTCTATAATATAACCTAGAGTCAAATCCCTCTCAAACCAATTTTATGACTGGCTCAAATCCCAGATTTGAACTGCTCTCCAAATTTTTATTCCCTTTGTTTCTTTTTTCTTATTATCACTCTCAGTGACATTTTGAGAATTGAAGAGGAAAAGAAATTGTAATTGGGTCTGGAGATCCTCATTAATTCAGGAATCTTCCTTTTTCTCTGGTGTTACAATGTCATCCCCTGAGAATTAATAATTTACCCCTATTGTCTTGGATATATAAAAAGAATATTGAGAAAGTGGGAGAGTGATTAGTTGGTAGAAAGAATGATTTAGTCAAGAGTGAACTCAGAAAGGTTCTATGAAACTCCCTACTTATTCACTGTAGTATAGTGAGTTGTTAGAGGAGAATTGGAGCAGCACAATATGCCCTCATGTTTTGTTTTTCAATTTTGCTTAGGGCAAATTGAATAAAGTGTTTAGCTAACCCCATTTATGCAACACACATCACCTCAATAGGAAAAAGTTACAATGGGATGAGATGTAGGAGGGAAAAAGACATTTATGTTAATTTTTTTAATATAGAAAGAGGGGGAGAACAAGTTGCTACACATGTGAAGTACTGCAAGAATTTCCTAATGAGGTCACAGAATTATTCATTTTATTTAACAGTTTAACTTTGTTCTAATCTCTGATGAAGTAGGAATAATCATATTGTTGTAATGCAAAAGAAGATTCATCAATCCAACAATTAATAAATCCCAGTGCCTGGGATAAGAATCAAATTAGAAAATTATACATGCTCGATCTGCAGGTTTATATGCAATAATCTTTTAAAATTCTGCTATATTATAGAAATCCTTTTTATTTCATAAATTGAAAATTAAAATAAAAAATAGATATTGATTGACAACTTCAAAAAGGTTTTTTGTTTCATTTTTAAAATTGTGCTTTAAACTGAAACTTTAAGAATGAAAAGAATGTGAAGGAAAAATTCCCTTCCAGGCAGAAGGGAATGGTTGAATATTGACTAGAGGGAAAGAATGATTAAAAGTGACAGGTGAGATTTTGGGAGGTTATTTTTTTGGAGGATTTTGGAAAGTTAGCTGAGTAGATCAGAAAATTTTGATCTCTCTAGACTTGCCTCAGAAACAAAGCAAAATTACACCTCAGGGCAAACATAGACCAGAGAAAAACAAATAAAACTTGGGGCAGAACAGGGATCTTCCTGGGACATCTGGAGAAGTCCAGGAGATAGACTACAGGCCAGGGTTTAGTGCCTGTGAAATGTATCACATCCAGGTTAGCTTCACAAAAACAGCAAGCCTGAAATTTTGGGCTAGCTGGGATCACTAAAGCTTTAGTATGACCAATAGGAACTTTCATCTCTTTAACTGTGTGGGGATTCTTCAGTCTGAATATGGGAAGATTGAGGAAACCTCTGCTGATAAGGAACATGAGGTTCAGCTGTGCTGCTGGGACAAGTCCCTGGGCAAAAATGAATTAGTACACCCATTGAGTGCAGAAGTAGTGGTCCAGGGGTGCTAGCTGTGGACACTTGTAGATGAGTGGAGTTTTTGGTCTGGAGTTCACTAAAATGAATCCAGAGATAACATCCTACCCCTCTACTCCCAGGATTAGAGGTCTTTACACTTATAGTTCTCATTTAAGAAAATAAATAAATAAAAAGGCAAAGAAGAAGGAACCCATCCATAGAAATTTACTATGGGAATAGGGAAGACCAGAGTTCATCTTTAGAGGAGGAAAGTGAAGTAACAAAAACAAAACAAAACAAAACCCCTCTCCTCCCCAAAAGATTAAAATTAAATGGCTATCTACCCAGAAAGAATTGATAGATTGAGGAAAAACTTTTTTTTAAAAGGACAAGAAAAATAAGAAAATAATGAAAAGTCTTAAAAAAGAAAATAATTCTTTGAAAATTTGAATTGGTCAAGGGAAGGCAGTGAAACTATTAAAAAAAACAAGAAATAACAACAATTTAAATATTAAAAAAATGAAAAAATATAACAATAGAAAACATTAAAAAAATCAGAACAATTCAAGAGAAAATATAGGAATAATTGGACTACTTGCAAGTTATGACCAAAAAAAAAAAAAAGATCTTCACACAATAGTATAAGAAATAACCCAAGAAAATTGTTCTGAAGTAATAGAATATGAAGGGAAAGTAGAAATCAAAAAAATCTACCAATCACTACTTAAAAGAAATCCTACAAGAAAACCCCAGAGAAACATTAGTGGTAAATTTGTAAATCCCCATATTAAAGAAATCATTTTATAAGGCACAAGCAAATCAGCAACAACAACAACAACAACCAATTCAAATATGCTAGAACTACAATTAGAATTGTATTAGATTGATCACCAGCTACAATAAAACACTGCAGATCCTAGAATGTTGTATATCAATAATCAAAAGAAGTAAGCCTGCAGCCAAAAATATCATAACCAGCAAAATTAAGCATAATATTGAATGAAAAAAAATGGACATTCAGTGAACTTAAAGATTTTCAAATTTTTGTCTCAATCAAACTTGAACTCAGTAGAAAATTTAACATCTAAGAGCCAAAATCAAACACAAATTTTAAAAAGACTCAACAAAATATTTATGTTTTATACATGAAAGATAAAACATAAATCTATGATTGACATCAGTAATTGGGTAGTTAAAAAGACAGACTGAGGCAGAGTTGAGTATGATCTGACTTTTAAAAGCCAAATTGTGTAGGAAAAGATAAAAATAGTACCAAAAAAAGGTTAAAAAATAGTTAATGAGATACAAAGTAAAAACTGACACAGAGGCATCAGATGGAAAGGAGAGCTGATGGTTCTAAAAACCTACTCACATCTTTTAATGGGTTAAATATGAACAATACACATACACACACACACATACACATCTATAGATATACCATGAAGAGTATAGCATTCTCCAAAATCTATAAAAAAATAAAAAGGGAAGAAATAGGATAATTTGGAGTATAGAAAGGTGAATACTTTTATGGTACTGGGACAAAATGTATAGATTAATGGGGAAAGGATAAAGAAAGAGCGCAATTAATAAGTTAGGTTATAGAAGACTATTTAGATTAATAGGAATGAGAAAAAGTATGTAGGTTAATGGGAATGGGATAAAGAAGGACAGAAAGGGTAAGGGGAAAAGATAAGAGAGGAACACATGGGGGTGGGGAGGTTAAGTAATAGTAAGACAAATCAAAGAGTAAAACTAAATTAGAAGAGTTAGCAGGGATAGGAAATATATCTATATCTATATAAACAATAACAAGGATCAGGAATAGAATTTATTAGGAAAAATTGTAGGTCTAGAAATCATTGATCTCAAAGTCAAACTTAAAGATTCAATCAAGTTAGGAATCTGTATTATATATCAGTCATATATATGTCCATTTATGTATGAATGTATGTATATGCATGTAAGAGTATATGTGGATATGGGTGTATACACATGCATGTATATATATGCATATTATGCTTAATTGTAGCCTGTTTCTAGAAGATGGGGGAATGGAAAGAGAAAAAAGAATCAAGTAAAAAGTACACAGCACAAAATAAAAGAATAACCCACAAGGAAGCAAAGATGGACAGTCATGATTATATATTCTATTATTATGTATGCTTTCTTAAAATGGAAATTTATTGAATCCTTTTTGATGTTCTGCTTGGTACATAACAATGTGGCAATTTTTTTTTTAATTTTCCTTTTTCTGTCTTTCTTTTTCTAATTTTGTTTTTTTATTATTTTATATTATTTAGTTTTAAATAAATAAATAATTTTAAAGGAAGTATCAGATAAGAATTTGTATATCATGTTGTATAATCATAATATAATTTTAAAATTATAATTTTTGAAAAAAATCCATCCAAGAATGTATTCTAAAATAACACAAAATTTACAACAATAAATGGTGATTCTACTAATGTTAGGCAATTGTACTAGGAGGTAGAAAAAAAAAAAATTATGCTACTAATGTGAATTGCTCTAAGACCCAGCTTTAATCTAAATGTGGTTCTGTTAAGATTTTCAGTCTTGATGAAACTGCTTTTAATCCTTGTAGTAAACTAGAATTCCAAAATAATTACCAGAATCTATATCAGAGATGGAAACTTTAACTTCAAGAATAAAATGTGGCATTCATTCTTTGAAATTCCCCTCCAATATAAAAATTCTTAAAATTTCAAGAGTCACTAATCTATGATTTTTCCAGGGAAAGGGCAAGAAAAGTCAAACATCGAGTTATTCACTGACTTATTCTACCAATCAGAGATACAGTAACATTCAGAAGATCAGATTTCTAAAAAATCAGAATATATATATATATACACATATATATATGTATGCATATATATATATATATACACACACACACACACACACACACACAATTCATTACTGATGATTTAATATATGGGCAATTACACCTTATTGTGGAATTATTTCTATTTTCCATTTATAAAAAAGATCTGATAAAAGGTGGAAGAGAAGAACTTAATTAATAGTAGGATTTTGAAGAATGTGACATTCGTTGGAAAGTCACTTGAAGAATCCAATATCTTCATCTAAATCTATAGTGGTAATATAAGAAATTATTCTTTACATGATTGAAAATAATTTCTGTTTTGACATTTTATATAATTATACAATTTGTGGCTGACATCTTTTTCTTTTTAGATTTTACCCATTCTAGATTCTAGATTGCTATCTACTTGCTTTAGTTCTATGGAATATTGCTGGGTAAAATGATACTTGGAATTTGAAGTTAGAGTTCTGAACTGCAGTGAACTAAGCTGATTAAATTAAATATCACATCATCATGGCCCTCCCTTCAGGAGAAAAGGAGATTGGAGTTATCAAGTTATTTAAGGAGGACCAAATGAGACCAAGTTGGAAAATGAACAGATCAAAGCTCCAACACCAATTAGTAGTACAATGTGGACAATAATATGCTGGAGCCAGCTCATGCAGAAGTACAAGAGCCATTTAAGAAATGTTCAGGGTGGGCTTGGTAAAGAGAAAGGGAAATGAATAAGTTTGTAAAAATACCTACTATGGGCCAGACACTCTGTTGAGCTCTTTATAAATGTTTTCTCATTTGATACTCTCAATAATTTAGTCAGGTCACACAGGAAAGAAGGAAGGAAGGAAGGAAGGAAAGAACAGATAAAACATTTTTCATTGCAGAGAAAAGAAAAAAAAAGAAAAGTCAGAAGGAACCACAGACTAGTAGGACTACTTTGAAAGTCACTGTCTTGAGTAGATTACATAAATAAAAATTACACAAATAAATAAAAAAGATGCACATGACAAAACTCAAAGTTGCATGTACAATTATCTTTTATGTTCTACTCTGTATATGGAAATGCTTATTTTTATTTATTTAATTTTGATGCTTGACTCATTTCAATTTTTAAAACGATGGGTCAAAACTTTACATTATATATAGGTGTTTTTAAAAATTGTTTAAGTGACTTTACATGCCTAGTCACTTGAGGCTTTGAAGCAACCTTTAGGGAATAATCACCTGCAGTTGTTGTAATCCCCATTTACAAAAAGTAAATCTGGGTTCAGTGTGATTAACTGACCTATCCATGTGCCGAAAACAATTTGTAAGTGTCAGAATTAGAATTTGAGCCTAGGCCTTGCATATACCTAGCCTTGAATTTTAGTCTCTATTACACACTAATTTACAAAGAAAATTATCTATGCTGATATTGATAGGCAACTTAATTTAACAGAAAACAAGACTGTGACTCTTAATGCTCATCACATAGTCTACCTGTCATAATATTTTCATTTGATCTCTTTTGACCTGGATTAGTTTCATTCCAATGATCAATAGTAGAAGAAAAAACACATTACACATCCCATTATTTATGGACAGTCATTATTTTTAAATACAGAATGATAAAATAATACATCCCAAGTTTTATAATTGCTAAATTTTTTTTGGAAATTCTTGATTCTGTCTATATCATTTAGATAAAATTAGACTTTCACTGTTACACATGCAATGTTGACCGTATGATAGGAAAATGTAGTAATTCTTGTTTCTTATTGTATCATTTCATGTTGTGATTATTATTTATATATGTTATCACATATATTCTTTAAAATAATATCACATGGCATCTTATAAGACATTTTGTATTGACATTAAATATATTGCATTTACAGTGTTTCAATAAAAAGACTTGGCTCTGAATATGAATTACAGACCAGTGAAATAATGAATCAAAATACTCTTTTCTGTCTCTATCTTCCACTCTGCCATTATTTGAGCTAGTGACTATAAAGTTGTGGTTTAAATAGCTGTAAAATCTAATGGCCATATGTGGCATTAGTTGGCATGCCTGAGGACTTTAAGACAACTATAAATATAAATGAAAACAGACATCTGCTTAATATTCTAACCTTTAGATACTCAAACCATCTATTCTATTAAGGAATATAGAAAAAAATCACAATATACTAGAACATAGAGTTGAATTCCTAGACATTTGCATAGCAATCTATGCTGGCATAATCATAGATCCATTGATAAATTTAGTATCATTTCCATAATAACTTTGAGTTCTTAAATGAAAAGTAGTTGCACTGTGATTTTAATCAATGGAGCTTCTGATGTCCACAAGCCTGCTTAGAAAACATGGCCAAAAGATTCCAGTTGATAAATCTAAAGACAGCCTGGATTCTGTACTCTTTTCTTTTCCCTGTTGTCTCCTCCAAACTCTATGTATGTACTATAGTTTCCAAATTCACTTTTATCACCCTATTTATGAAAAACCTAAAAAACAAGGCACTTTATTTCTGCCACCATTTATTACCATTGTAATCTCTCTTCTTTCTCCTTTTAACCAAGACAACCTTCTGGATTTATAGAATACAATGGCGAATAAGTAATCTCTCAAAATTTGAAAGTTGATTTTTGGCAAAATCTTCATAAATAAAATGAACATTTTGTATCCATAATTTCATCTGATTCAGCCCTTTACCTTGCTGAAGTAAATATATCTTATGCCAAGAACTATTTTAAGAACGACAAAAAGGCAGCAAAAAACACTCATTTGACTAAATATTCAGATAATTATTGATAACCATTTGAAAGACATTTTAAATCACAAAGAACAACCTGTTTTAAAAGAATGTTATTGGAAGAGTAAAAACTTATCAGGGCTCAGGATATTAATTACCTTGCTGTTTTAAAGGTTACAGCAGTCACTTTCACCCTGGGAGGTCAATGCTCTGATTTAATAAAGACTTATGATTTACAGAATATTACAGAGCTTCACTCTGGACTGCAGCAACAAAATCAGCAAGTAGGTCATTCTCTGACAATCAAAAAAGAGAGAGAAAATAAGAGCAGTAAAGGAATATGTTAAAGAAGGAACAACAGTTCTGCCACAAAATTACTGAGCCCATAAAGAAGTAATTGCTTCTTTTTTCACTGTTAAATGGAAAGAGAGGATAGTCTTATTGTTATAAGTACTGTACTAAGACTCTCATTGTTAAGGACATCTAATAGAGACGCAACATGAAAAAGATTTCTCTGGTAGGTGCAGCTGCATTCATTCTTTGGAAAATTGACAAAAAAGGGATCCTGTGATAACCAAAGTTACTTTGGAATGCTTAGCATAATATAGTAATTAGTGGCTACTAATTAGACATGATGGAAGGAAATTTGGGGTAGATGGAAACTGCACAGTCTTGCAAATCAGTGCCACACTTAGGTCACCTTAAATTTGAGGAACAATTTAATTCAAACTGTGTTTCCTGAATGTCACCGTTTTTGAATTTAGGGAAAGTAATTTTAAGTGACATTAGGGGCTTATATGCTAAAATTCAGGATTAAATTTGCATATGTACTCCTGAGAAGTAAAGGGATGTAAGGATGCTTTGTTCGGGATAGAAATATATGAAATAATAATTTCTAATGTTTCTTTTGGTGGAATCTTATGCCACAGTTTTTTAAAAATAGGTGAAGTCAAGAAATGATTCATTTTTGAGATATTACCCTACCCGGTCTCCATCTATGTTAGGAACTGGGAGTTTGCCATTTCAAGTCTTGCCAGAAAACTCTTCAATATAATTGCAGCCTTAATGGGATATATAACATTCAGGAGTTAAGATTGTTTTGATTTATACCAAAGCCTGGGTCAGTTCTTTTTTTTTTTTTTATAAACATCAGAGCTATAAAGTAAGTATATAATAAATATCAATTAAAATATATAACATGATTCCTTAGAATGAAGTAATAATATGGGAAGAATCAGTGTCACAATGGGCTAAATGAAGAAAGAATTTGGAAAGTGGCTAATGAAAAAGTTAAGGTGTCCTTTTATTATAGAAAAGACAGGAGGACCTAGTATTACTACACTAGGAATTAAGAAAGCCTAAACCAAATCCTATATATCACATTTATTAGTTATGGAACCTTGGGCCAATCATTTAACTCTCTCAGACTCAGTTTTTTCATCTTTAAAAAGAGGATAATACCTGTTGTACCTATTTTATAGGGTTGTTGTGAATCAATATAAAATTCTTTGTTAAGTATCACTTATAAGATAAGGCTCAACAAACTGAGTGCTAGGTTGAAATGTATCTTAAGCAATTTTATTATAGTTTCAAGTACTGAATACTGGAGCTGGTTCACACAACAGAGAAGGATGAATATTTATCCCTCTGAGGAAGATACTGATCTGAAGATCCCTGTCTGAAAAAGAAGAAATTTTTGTGCTAAGAAGTGTACAATGGCATGGGGTTGACGAATCGGCATGGGGATAAAAGACTATTTAGGAATAATGTCTTATGATTTAAGCAGAAGTCAGAAATAACAATAGCAACAACTCAAGCAAAAATGTACACAGTTGTTTCTTTAGGATTTAACAAACATGCCTTGAAGCAGAAGTCTTGGAAGATTTTGTAAGTATTTCCATTTAATATGAACTTCAGAGAGGTTAAGAGAGTTAAGGTTAAGAAGTTAGAGTAGCACTACTCTAGAGTCAGAGTGAAGTTTTGAAACTATATCATTTGCTTTCAAGATAAATGATCTTACTCATTCTATTGGCTGACTATTTTTTGTCCTCATCCTTGATCCCTAACCTAACCTAATGAGTTCTATAGGATTTATGTAAGATTTTTGAATTGTTAAAGGCTAGGACCTGGAACTCCCTTCAAAGAAAGTGAAGATTCTACTCTCAAAGAATGAGTCATAAGCCAACAGCTTGATAGGTGAAATATCCTCTTCTGCATGTGCAACAGAGTGTGATATGCTTCATTTTAATGAAACTTATATGGTTTTTTTCATGGGGAATAGAGATTGAGGGCTAGAGTTTATTTGACTCAGAATAAGGGGAGCTTGTGGAATCCTTGTGCTAGCTTTTTTGTTTTTATTTTTTAAAATAAGTTTTTACTAAAATCTTTTAAAAATATAGTATCCCTAATAATCCTTATTCCTCCTCTTCCAGAGAGTCACCTAATACAACAAATAATAATTTTCTTTTTATATTAATTTTACTTTATTTTCAGTTACAAATTTTTTTCTCCTCACTTTCTTAGCTATTGATAAGACCAGAAATGCAAAACTTTTGCAAATATTTTCATGCAAAAGTAATTCTTCCATTAGCCATATTATAGAGAAAAAGATAAAAAGAAACATAGTTTGTTTCAGTCTATACTTTGAATCCCTTAATTCTCTATCTGGAAGTAGATAGTAGTTTTCATCATGAATCCTTTGGAATTGCAGTAGATCATTGTGTTGATTTCACAGTTGATTATTTATGTGGACATTATTGTGAATATTTCTTCTTGTTATGCTCCCTTCATTTTGTATGTCTTTCCAGGTTTTTTTCCCTGAAATTATCTCCTTTATCATTTCTGCAATGCAGTAGTATTTGTAGCATTCATATATCATAACTTATTAAGTCATTCCTCAATTGATGGACATCCCTATAGTTTCTAATTCTTTATCACCACAAAGAAGAGTTACTATAAATATCTTTATGTTCTGGATCCTTTTCATCTTCCTGTAATCTATTTGGGGGAGAGTTGTGCTATTTCTAGGTTAAGGGGTATGCACAGTTTGTTATCACAGTTTAATAAACATACCAACAGTGCATTGATGTTTCCATTTTCCTACAGGCCCTCCAACATTTGTCATTTCCTTTTACTGTTATCTTAGCCAATCCCAAGAGTATGAACTGGTACATCAGAATTGTTTTCATTGCATTTCTCTAATCATTAGTGATTTTTAAAGAATTTTCATGTGATTATTAATAGCTTTTATTTCTTTCTTTGAAATTTCCCATTTGTAGCCTTTGATCATTTTTCAGTTGGGGAATGGCTTTTTAAATAATAGGGTTTTTTTTTTTTGTTTGTTTGTTTGTTTTTGTTTTTGTTTTGTTTTGTTTTGTTTTTGTTGTTGTTGTTTTTTTTAAAGAAAAGAATGAAAGAGAAAAGGCTAAAAAAATTGACATAACTGATCAAAAAAGTCAGTAAATTTGTGCAATGTACAATAAATACATAAGGACCTAACACTTATTTAAAAGCATGGAGTAGGACTGTCTTTTTTTTTTTTTTTTTGAGCTATATTTTTCTTTTAATATTGCAACATTCATTTGTTGGTTTTCTTTTTTGTTGTTCTTTCTGTTTGCATTGTTGTAGACTTGTGTATATATTTCTTGGCACTTCTTCATTCAGCATGTGTTTTTGTTGATATATGTATGGTTTTCATCACAGTCATCATTTCTTGCAGCACAAGGTACCATTATGTTGGAATTTTGAACTGTCTAGAGGTTCAAATAGGGGTTTATATATAATAATTGTTCTGCTTTTTTGTTGTTGTTGATTTATTTTTCTGTAGTGTCTGATTCTTTGTGACCCTTTTTGTAGTTCTCTTGCCAAAGATATTGGAGTCATATGTCATTCCTTATCTAGTTCATTATACAGATGCAGAAACTGAGATAAGCTGGATTAATTGTCTTGATCAAGGTCACATAACTATTAAGTATATGCTGCCAGATTTGAACTCAGGAAGATATTTTCCTGACTCCAGACCTTGTTCTGTGTCACCTACCAGTCCATATATATATGTGTGCAAACATTTCTCACATATATTTTGCTTATTTAGTATAACATAAAGAAATCTTACATATATGCTGATAAGTTGTATATAAAAATTTATAATAAAAAATGTTAAGATTGGATCAAAGACTACAAGTTGAATATATCTTATGAAAAAAAATGTAAAATATTGCTTATTATTATTAAAATTGCTAATTCATTAATTTATTTGTTTATTTGCTTCACCCATTTATAAACTATATGCTATTTTAAAGCAGAATAGAGGCCCAGTGCTGTGGGGATGGGGCAGTGAAATGGCTTCTCATCACTGCACTGTTTTAGTACTAGAATATTGTCCTCTGAGCTGATGCACTGAGAAAATGTATTCTGTTGATTCCAGTCCAACTCTACCTCCCCTGTCTCTACTCTTCTACAAATGACCATGTAGAAAAAGATAGCATGCTAAAAATAGTTTTTTGTGCATCAAGGAGAATGAATTAAAATATAAAAAGAGGGGAGTGAACAGTTCAGGCAGTAGGGGGTAAGAAATGATAAGCACAGTGAAAATAAGATACTCAGGGATTCATCTGACTGCAGGGAACATGATGAGTTTCCTGCTTAAAATACTGGGGGTTAAGGGATAGTTCATTAATGCCTTCCCCTCAGGGAAGTAGCTTGAGTAGAGAGAGATTCTTTTACAATATGGTCTTAATCAGCATGATACCATCTAGAGTATCCCACATTGCCACCAATTTTTGTAGTCACTGGTTCTCATAATCTTTCTGGATGAAAATGCGCAAGAAAAAAAAAAAAACAATTTGCTTAATATGTTGTTTTTTCTCAAGAAGTAAAACATTTCTATCCCTCTCAAAACTCTGCATGCTTCTCTTTCTGTTGTATTTCTTCCCACCTTTTCTACATATCCATCTCAATCATATACTATAAGCATAACCTCTGAAGGTTCCCTAATCATCCTGAGATTATTGTGCTGTACCAACTACTTCACAAGATTGTGATTAGATAAAAGAAAATAATATATGTTAAAGTGCTTTGTAAACATAATGTGATAAATATGAGTGGCTATTATTAGTAAAGCTATGAAACCCTTATTGATCCCATCCTTGGGGACATCAGAAATTCACTTAACTTTTAGTTTAGTCTAAGTTAGGCTTCTTCCCCAAATTTTGTAGGCTTTTTATTCCTTTCACTCTGGAGCCTATGGGAAAAATTCTTAAATTTTTGATTTTTGATTCATGTTTGGAGTTTACTCAAAAGAGGATCAAAATAAGAATTTATTGTACAATATAAATAAAATTTCAGCCAGCTTTTATTTATTGCACATAAGAAAAATGATTTGTACAAGAGAACCTCAAGTATGCATAAACAAGAATGTAGCAACCTTGGGATACTGATACTAAAAACATCAACTTAATACTATTCTGTGGGACTGTTAAAATGCTGTTGTATGTTTCACCTCATCTTTGCACTGTCCAAATAATTCATTCTAGGCCTACTATTCCTACCAAGCCCAACCAAAATTTGTGTAAATCTTCCTATTGTTATTCATTTTCTCTAAAAATCACTGGAACAATTGATAGTCCTCTCTGAATGGTAGCACCAACTACTGCAGACTTGAAAGCTTGGAACTTATTTGATTACTTCAAAGTCTGAAAATATCTCTCAATTGTCTAATTATTTATACTCAGATAAGAACCCAAAGTATTAGAGGTAGTCAGGGACTCAAGAGCTAGGCAGATTCTCCTGTAAGCCTACACTTGAATCCTCTGCTCATCATTTCTGTCAAGTGGCATTTCCCTAATCATTTACAAGACAGGTTTAATTATTCCTAACAACCTAAGAACACAGATAGTGAGAAAAGGATAAAACCAGTAGACATCGGAGTTACTAGAGAGCTAGACTTGGAATTAGGAAGCCTTAAATTCAAAACCAACTCCAGACTCACTAGCTAAGTCATTTGACCTTTGACTGCCTCAGTGTCCTTATGTATAAAATAGGGATAATTATAACATATGTATGAAATAGGGATAATTATAATATTTACTCCCCAGTATTGTGAAGATAAAAAAAAGTAGTGGTGATGGTGGTGGTGGTGGTAGTAGTAGTAGTAGAAGTAGTAGTAGTAGTAGTAGTAGCAACAGCAGCAGTAGCAGCAGTAGTAGTAGTAGTAGCAGCAGCAGTAGCAGTAGCTGCAGCAGTAGCAGTAGCTATCCACTGAATAATTCACTCTTGGTTTAATGCTAATCTTCTTTCTCTAATGTAGCTTTGTTAACAATTTTTCCATATTCAAGAAGATTCAAGTTTTCAGATTTCCTGTATTATACCAAAGCAAGAGGCTCCTCAGCACTTAATTATGTTTCCTGAAAAGGCCAGGGTACAACCAGAGTTAGCATTCTTCAAGTTGTGATTTAATTCAGCCCTGACTACATTGTACAATCTTCTTCAGAGAAAGAATAGTTAGTGCAAAAAGAGCTGGCTGTGAAGTTAGAAAGACGACCTAGATTCAGGACCCACTTCCACCATATGTGACTAAGCAAATTACTTAACTTCTCAGTTAACTCAGTAACACTTTAGAGAGGATACACTTATTTTTCCTGATGCAGGAAGTTCCTTACTTGTAACTGAATACATCAAACATACTCACAATATACCCCTTTCTGCTACTTTAAAATGGGTGATGTATGAAAAGTGCTGTATAAATCTCCAAGTACTCTATAAATGTTTGATTATAATATGTAGGCAGTAGGAGTGTAACACTGAAAGTCTTTACCATCTAAGTGATAAAATAAACCTCTCTAATGTTCTCAATCTATGTCAAGTTTGAAATATGTGTCTTTTCAGACTTCTTTATGTACAGTATATCTTCATTTGCAATGTATTCAAAAAAGAAAATGCAATCAGAGCTTTCTTCTCCAGATCAAATCATTAAGTTTTGTTATTGTTGTTTTGAGGTAAGGTGAGTTGCAATGTGATATAGTTTTTTAATTGAAATTCCAGTAATTGTAATTCAAGATATGCCAGAGCACCTTTTAATAAAATGACTAAGGTAAAATCCCAAACTTGATTTTCTTAGAGGAAATCTTCACTATCAGTCCTGAATGCCAAAGACTTACCTTCTATTTTTGTAGAAAACATCTTTAGTCCAGAATCTGAGGCCGAGATAGAGAGAATGGAGGCAAAAGTATAATCAATTGCTTGTGCTGGTTCCATAAAAAGAGTGAAAATGATTTGTATTAGGATGATTTGGGTCCTTGCCAAAGAAATCTACAAAAATGTTGTCAAGAAAAACAGTTTCTCTAATATAATTGATTGCTAAATCCTTTCAATTCATCAGTTAGATGGCAGAGTTAATAGAATGCTGTATGTTAATTTAGGAAGACCTGAGATCCCTCCTTATAAACTGACTTTGTGTCCTTGGGCAAATCACTTGGATTCTCAATCTCAGTTTTCTTGTTATAAAATGGTCATGGGTTTGTTGCCAGGATCAAATAGAATAAGATATGTAAGTGTTATATAAATATTAGTCATGACTATGAATGATATTCACAATGTATTTGTAAATTCTCATAAAATTATACAAAGGTAGGAAAATAAGCATATGGGTAGCAATTGATATTATCTATAACTACTTTTACCCTTTAAAATAATAAATGATTATTTTTTGTTTTGTTTTAAGATTTTTCTCTTTATGACATTCTAGAATTAATTTTTCTATACTAGGGGTTAGATCTAGCCTGATCCTCTTTTTTATATGACCAACGAATGGTTTTAAAATTTGTATCATTTTCTATGCTCAAAATGCGGTAGAGAACTTTCTCTCTCCCTGACACCCCCCCCCCCTCTGTCTTTCTGTGTGTTTCTATCACTCTGCATGTGTGTTTCTGTCTCTATATATCTCTCTATTTCTCTCTCTCTCTGTCTCTCTGTCTTTGTCTCCTTCTCTCTCTTTTTCTTTCTCTCTAGTACCATTTTTCCCCCTAAGTACCATTTCTATTTCTTCATATAATATATCATGAACTATCCCACTACTGTAACTTTGTGTTCAAAAATGGAAAAAAATATTGTTATATACATTTCCCACAATTTGTCATTACTTTGTTGCTCTTTAAACAGATTCATTATAAATGCCTTTGGTATAAAATGTTTTTGAAGGGTCTCTCTCATCAGAGTTCATGTAAACTATATTTTTAAAAAATCACTGAAGTCACATAAATAATTATTGTTAGATTTATCTATTTAAGGTATTCTTAGAATCACATTTTTAACTTGAAATGTCACTTTTGGCTAGAAAGATAACTCTAACCTACTTGTTTATTATTACTGGGAATATTCAATAGAGATCACAAACATGATTTGCCAAAACATATAATGACATTTTGTGATCATTATGGTTGATAACTTAAAAATTCCTTTTCTTGTTTGTAGGTTTTTTAAGTACTGGGGACCAGGCAGCAAAAGGCAATTATGGATTGCTTGACCAAATCCAAGCTTTAAGATGGATTGAAGAAAACATTGGATCTTTTGGAGGGGATCCAAAAAGAGTTACTATCTTTGGCTCAGGAGCAGGAGCATCTTGTGTTAGCCTATTGACTTTGTCTCACTATTCAGAAGGTAACATGATTTCCTCTGTTATAATAATAAAATAAATAGTGACAGAGATACTTGTTTTAAGAATGTGAAGGAAATTTCCTACTGAATTAAATGATAAAGCCATATTATTTAAAAATTCAGCAGAAAACTAGGTAGTGATCTTTATATAAATGTGTTTATTCTTCCCTTCTTACCATATTCTGTGGCTGGCCAGTTTTTGTTTAAATTTATTTTCCATGAAAAA
Source organism: Sminthopsis crassicaudata (assembly GCF_048593235.1). Lineage (NCBI taxonomy): Eukaryota > Metazoa > Chordata > Mammalia > Dasyuromorphia > Dasyuridae > Sminthopsis > Sminthopsis crassicaudata. Next base: position 231,970,053 of record NC_133619.1, read on the forward strand.
TAATGGGTCAGTTCAAATTTGTGAGTTAATAATGATGTTGGTTACATCAATTAATCTCTTTCTTAGAATTTTCAAATTCTAACTTCTTGGTGATTTTTTATAATCTATGATCATAAGAGTCATTTATGAAATCCTTATTCAGACTGATTTTTTATTTGCTGGTGACTGTGGGTGCAGATGTAGTAAATATATGAAATAGAACTTCAGAAAATTTAAATTAAAGAGTACTAATGTAATTCCATTTACAGTTTAGTTATGGTTCTTAAAAAATGAACTCCCTTATTTTTGTGCCAGAACTTTATAAAAATATTGATAGATATTTTTTCTTTGATATTTATGTCACATTGTTTTATTTAAGCACTTGAGTGTTAATTTTAAAAACTACTATTGATGTGTTTTCACATAGGACAAACAGACTCATAGAATTTCAGTATTACAAGAAATTTAAAACCTAGTAATCATTTAATAAATATTTGCTTAAATTGCTGAAACAAATCATTATTAAAGAATATTATAATATCACTTGACATTTTGTTTTTTATTTTTACCAAAATTAGGAAAAATACTTATACATATAGGAGAGTAATATTTAGAAGGGGAAAAAATCCACTAGTAATTCTTTAAATACAGACAAGTCATATTTTTTGGTAGCATCAATCATTATGGATGCAAGAACAAAGTTCTCGACACCAAAATATATATACCAAAGATTCTAGTTATTTAGTAAATAAAAATATATTAAGATCCTACTGTGTACCACAACACTGAGGATACAAAGAAATCAAAAAGACAACCTTTGCTCTCAATCTTCAGATTTAATGGAAGAGACAATAAGCAGAGATGAAGAGGAAAATAATTCCAACATGGGATGCCAGATTTGATATAGAAGACTAGAAAATTGGTGGGATTGATAGAATTGGCAAAGTGACAGGTGACCTCTTGAATGAGCAAGAGTACTAACAGATATAAGCAGACATAAAAGTCTAAACAGAACTGAATTGTTGTACAACACATTATGGAAATGAATCACAATATTTCTTTGTTAAATGGTACCCATTGACCCAAGTAGAAAAATGAGAGAGAGAGTAAGATTAAGATTTCTAGTCAAAATGGTAAAACTTATCAGATTCTTTAGGAACTTGAAATAAGTTTTCCTTTTTTTAGGAAACAAAAATCTTTTTAACCTTTTTCTTCCTTCCCCATCAAAGCAGAATAAATGCAGCCTCACTGTGCAGCAGGTGTGTGGAACCCTTCCCTTGAGAAAGTAGCAAGTGAATGAGCAAGTGAAGCATGTGTCATCTTCTACATTTATAACCCAGTTTTGAGGGCAATTCTTGGATGTTGACACTGTTCTTTGTTCTTTTCTGCACAATTGATGTATTTTTTGTACTTGAAAAAGTGATTGGTCTTTATTGTGTCAAGTTAAAGTCAACTAAAAGATTTCTCTTACTTCTGAGAAATCTCTTTAAATAACATTTGCTCCATTATAATTTTATTAACTATAATTTGGATAGGGCTTTTTCAAAAGGTTCTGAATCATTTTACTTATGTCTTACATTGGTTTCTATAATAATGTACATACAGGTGACTTTCCACTAAGCTACAAGGAGCCCATATTAAAGTCAATAGAATAAGAAACCAATACAAATAGACTATGTAACAAAGTTCCTAAATAGTGACTAACAAATAGAGCATGGAGCCATTAGAATTTCAATTCTGACTTATCTTTGGGCCATTCTTTCTCTTTTAAAAAAATCACACCTTATTGATTAAAATTATGTTTTTCACCTATGTAATTGCTTCCATGATTTTGAAAATTGACATAGTACAAAGTATCCGAATCAGAGATTTTATAATCTAATGTCCTCTGTTCCTCCTCCAAATAATATCCTCCAGAAATAGAAGTTTTATATTTCTAGACATTCATGAAGTGGAATAAAATACTTATTTCTTTTACACCATCAATTTCCAGTTTATTCTGAACCCTAACCTAAATTTTTTTTGCAGTTTTGCAAATCCTGGACTTGGAACTGTTGTCATTCTTTTTGGAAATAATAAATATTTTGGGAAAAAATCTTATTAGTTCCAATTGGAGAATTTAAGTAGATATGAACAAATTTATTTGTTTAAATGCACATTAATTTTTTTTCATATATTTACAGTTAAGGGAGAAAATCTGAAAAAAATAATACAAAAGTATATCAGACCAAAATAATCTCACAAATTGAGCATATTAAATTGATTTTAGCTGAACATTTTCCCTAAATTACATGGTACCTGGTTACTCTGTGAAAGAGGTAAGTATATAATTTTCCTTTGACCTTTAGACTAGTGAAAAGCATATTGACATGGAACAGAGAATTGAATTGCCTCTCAAATTCATTTATTTGTGAGAGCTTTTTTTAAGGTAAAAACTGAAAAATTCTAGAGGGGTAGATGAATAGTATGAATTTTCATTGGGAGTGAATTTGCAAGGGTAGTTTCCTTTTCTTAACTCTTTATTCTATGGTTAGAAGAACTTCCTATTAAAACTAGTGTCAAATTGAAAAAAAAAATGAGTGAAAGAACGGCTGAAATAGCTGAATGCTACTGTACTCAGAAATTCACATCCCTGAGATACAATAAAAGCATTCTTTGCTTAGTAAAAGCTGCTTTTTTATATTTTAGATTTTCATTTGCATGTACACAATTTGCACCTGCAGGTCTGTTCCAAAAGGCAATCATACAGAGTGGAACAGCCCTGTCCAGCTGGGCAGTGAACTACCAGCCTGCCAAGTACACTCGGATATTGGCAGATAAAGTGGGCTGCAACATGCTGGATACTACTGACATGGTTGAATGCCTTCGGAATAAGAACTACAAAGAACTCATTCAACAGACCATTACTCCAGCCACATACCACATTGCTTTCGGGCCCGTGATAGATGGTGATGTAATTCCAGATGACCCTCAGATTCTAATGGAGCAGGGGGAGTTCCTAAACTATGACATAATGCTTGGCGTGAACCAAGGGGAAGGCTTAAAGTTTGTTGATGGTATTGTTGACAATGAGGATGGCGTTTCTCCAAATGATTTTGACTTCTCTGTCTCCAACTTTGTGGACAATCTGTATGGTTATCCAGAAGGAAAAGACACCCTACGGGAGACGATAAAGTTTATGTACACGGACTGGGCAGATAAAGAAAATCCTGAAACTCGAAGGAAGACCCTGGTTGCCCTTTTTACTGATCACCAATGGGTTGCTCCTGCTGTTGCCACAGCTGACCTACATGCCCAGTATGGCTCCCCAACATATTTCTATGCATTCTATCACCATTGCCAAAGTGAAATGAAACCAAGCTGGGCTGATTCAGCCCATGGTGATGAAGTTCCATATGTTTTTGGCATTCCCATGATTGGTCCTACTGAACTCTTCAGCTGTAACTTCTCCAAGAATGATGTCATGCTTAGTGCAGTGGTTATGACATACTGGACAAACTTCGCCAAAACTGGGTATGTTTTATTCTTAAGGCAGCTTTCTTTTGACTTCCATGTTTTTTTGCTTTTGATCTTTAATTAAATGATTACACTAAATCTAAAATTCTTCAATTTGCAATATTTTTATTCCAGAATTTTACATTTGTCACAAAGGGAAATGTCACAAAAGGAAAATAGAGTGTTTTTTCTCTCTCCAAGTTTAAATATAATTTAAAAATACTTCATTCTATCTAGTCATTTTTAATAAGGCTGGTTAGATAATAATAACTCCATAGGCCAATTTTTATTTTTATTTTTAGCTCAATGAGTCCTGCCTAGAAATAGCAATTTCTGCAAGGGAACAAAATAAGTCCTTTTATTGTACTACATAAAAGTGGGAGTATACCTTAGTATTTTCCAAAGAGACTTCATACATCTGTTGGGAGAAAAGTCAGTTACTGAAAAGAAGTTCCCTCTTGGGAAATCCTATAGCTAGGCTTACTGCATAGCAATGCAAATGAAATGAGCCTTCTATTAACCATAGAGTAATCTCACCCTCATAACTGCGTAACTAAATATATTTGAAAAAAATATAGAAAACACAAACAACTGTTAGAGAGATTTGGAAATTCAGCTGAATCTCTACTCTGTAGATACTTGGCAGATATGGAAGAAAATCCCTAAAGCCATTTAAGTGGCTAATAACAGGTGTGTTTACAAATCCTTGTCCTATATCATCCTTTTGACAAATAATGCAGTATTGTTCTGGTCTACCTTAGTGCTGTGCTTTTTTTCACCTTGAAATTCTTGTACTGAATTAAAAATAAAGATGCTCATGGCACTAAGGGATGGTAAATCTTTCCTATAAACACTTATAGCAGGGTTAGGCTCTCAAACTGCAGCTGCAGTGCAGTGCAGTAAATTAGCAATAATATTAGAAGAAAACAGAGGTGTTCTGCTTGGAATGCTGGAAAGTTTAGCAACTTTCAATCTTTAATGAATACAAACAATATTCTGTGGAAAATGCATTTGTTTGTTTATCATTTTATTGAGGACAGTGATTTAGTGATCAAGATTGAGTGTTATGTCTAGATAGTTATTTACTTTATTGTAGTCATTGTATTGTCAGGGATAGTGGTTCTAGAATAATATTGCACTACTGGCAAAATGTAGGCACTGAGATAAGGGGAAATATTTTATTTCCCTTCGAAAATATAAGCCAAGGGTTAGTAAGCATATTATGTTATTAGCCCATTTAGCTGCTTCAGGAATTTTTCCTCAGTATTGCTAGAATGTCTGCACAATAGATTTAGACATTTTTCTGAGTCCATATAGTTAATGTTTTCATTTTTCATATCATTTCAATTATGTATTTGTTCACCAAGGGCTTATGTGAGGGTATCTAAATCTAAGAAAAAAAACGATATGAAAAAATACAAACTAAAAAAAAAAAAAAAAGATTAATTAGTGGGTTACTGTATATATTATCAGAATGTTTCCTTGTTTATAAATTATTTATTTAAATCATCAATTAGTATTTGTTCCTTATCTGCTATGTGAGAATCTTGTGGAAAACCAATGTTATCACCATAATTGTGTCAGAATATTTAAAACATAGAATCTGACACTGGGGGACTTCCATTCTTGTGAGGGTAAGAAGAGATAAAGCAGCTTTACAGAACACTGGAGGAAGCACTATTTTTGTACTATAGATTATATGATCTATCAGAATTCAGACAAGTATAAAGACAAAATGAGCAAGAGTAGCAAAGGAAGAATTTGAACATGGCCCTAAAAATATGGATGGGAACCGGATGGACGAAGAGGTATAGGAGAAAACATTTAAGATAACAAACAATGTGAATAAGCAACACTGGCTAAGATTCAGAAATCTGTATTCTTATCCCAGTTCCACAATTTCTTGGCTATGTGACCTTGTTCTAACTTGATGACAGTTTCAATATCTGATGGATGAGAATATTCTACCTGTTCCTTGTAAGTATTAAATTATATAGTAGAGTGATAGTATAATAGATATAGGACTATAAAACACTAGAGAGATTAATCTAACCTCTTAATTTTTCATATGAAGAAATTTAGGTCAAAGTACATTAAATAATGTGTTCATAGTCACCCAACAGTAAAAATAAGAGAAAATTTTTTGATAAAATGCAATTGGTCAAAGAGGTGTGGCATTTTGAATATAAAGTCAGCTTCAGTCAGATTGTCTAAATCTTGCTTCTTACCCATTCTTGTTCTGTAACCCTAGACAAGTCACTTAAATTTTCGACACATTAAGCCAACTTTTCAGGTGGTACAGTGGATTAAGGGCAGATTTTAGAGTCAGCAAGACTTGAGTTCAAATCCACCTCAGATATATATTGCTGTGTAACACTGGACAAGTCATTTAAATTCTGTTTAATAGAGGAATAGTTTTTGTAAAAACAGAAGTAGGTAATTGTGGGTTAAATATCAAAATAACCATACTGTGTAGGCCTGGTGTCCTGATGAAAGAATAGGTGGAAATCAAACCATGGACTTGACAATATATAATATTATTTTTATCTGATTGGAGTTAAGCTGAGAAATATATACTACATATATATTTATATTTTATAAACACACACACACACACACACACACACACACACATATATATATATATATATATATGTATATATATATATATATATATATATATATATATATATATATACATATATATATATATATATATATATATATATATATATATATAAAGCCACTATAGATTTTTGTCTGGGACTTGTCAGAGACATCATTAGGTACAAAGAGAAAGTATTTATTTAATCCCTACATGGAGAGGCCCAGACACACCTGAGAGGCATCCCAACTCTGCCATATACTCCTGGAACCTGGCCAGGAGTTTTCTCCTGTTCAGGGGTTTTCTGGGCAAAGATACTGGAGTGGTTTGCCATTTCCTTCTCCAGCTCGTTTTTTTTTTTTTTTTTTTTTTTAAACACATGAGGGACTTGAGGCAAACAGGATTAAGTGACTTGCCCAGGAAGTATCTGAGGATGGATTTGAATTTGCATTCTTGATTCTTGTTGCAGTGCATTATCCACTATGCTATTTTGCTGCTAGTGTAGTATAACTCTTACTAATAAGATAACTCACATCTGATTTACCCAAATACTGTGTATGCACAACTGACAAGGAAAGTATCCATTTGAGCAAACAGCATTTTTACTTTTTTAAACATACTTTGAATGTATTTCATAAAGATATTAAACAAAAGTAGATGAGAATTTAAATTATGTGTAATCTATCCAGAAATAATTTCCTGCCTAAAAGAGTGAGGAAGGGAATTTGAACTTAAAAGACTATATGATCAATTGTATACAGTTCCATCAGGTATATTACCTGGATATATCAATTAGTTCATTGGCTGAGTGATTGATATATTATAAAGCATGATCGCTTCATTTGGTTTTTATCACTATTCTCTGAAATATTAGCAAGTCAGGAATTTGCAGTTATTATTATGGTTTATAAGCATGTTTTATAGTACCATCTGTCACCATTATAAATGCTGCTGATGGGGAAAGAGTTTGTTGCAATGAGGCAAATTTATTATTGTCTCTTGTGTGGAATTACAGTCTTTCTGCACCTCCAGCACAGCTCTTAAAAGTTTGCATGCCATTTCTCATATGCCCACTTTTAGTAACACCTATCAAGTAGGAATTATCTATAAATATAATTTTCCAAATACTCACAAAACTAACATTTCTGAACATCTAACTTAAGGTTAGGTCTTTAAGGTCTTGAACTTGCTAGATGACATCTGGTACCTCTTCTTAATAGACACATTAAGAAGTAAATTTGTAAAGTAAAGTAAATTTGGGAAGTAAAATTGGGATTGTGCACTGGGCTAGCTGTGGAAAAAAATAGATATCATACATTGTAAGAATAATATCAAAAACCAATTGTAATCCTGTCTTAAAAGCTATAAGGCACTAACTAGCAATAGATGTTTTGAAACAAAGGTCAACTGAAAAAGAGCTGTATGAAAGTGTGCTTGAGTTTGTTCTTCAAGAATTCTGGGAGAAAGACATGTGAAAATGAAGAGTAAGAAGGCAGAGTATAGTGATTGCCCTAGACTTCTGGCAATTCTGAGAGTAACAGGATAAAACATCTTTACCTGAAGGATGTAAAAGTAAACTTACAGTGTGATCTGTTTCATCATCATCTTTCTTTTCCCTAACTCCCTTACTCCCATTATGGAAATGCTAAGCATGCCATCATCTTTTCCTCCAGTTAGTATCTAGGAAGAATATTGTGAAATTTCCCATTTTGGCCCACATACCACACTACTCAAGTGGGCAAATGCAGTCAGTAATTACACGGAAACAAATTACATTACACTGGTCCTTTTTTTTAAAAAAAAATCTTTCTTTAACAATTTCTTTGTTCCCTTTGATACGCTGTGTTTTTTTAAAAGATATTTTATACTAATTTTCTTTTCTTCATTCCAATTCAATGTAAAGTCCTTGAGGACAAGAGGTGTTTTTCATTAATCTTTTTATCTCCTGATTGTAACATAGTATTTAGCACAATGTAATCATATAACAAATGCCTTTTGTATTAGATTAGATTTATATCATATTCTATACTCTCAGTACATTCAAAAGTTAAAATGTGTTTCTTTGTTTTGTATGCAATTCAATGAACTATTTAAGAATTTGGAATAACATGGAGGAGGGGATAGAACCCTATAATGTAACTATTCATTGCTTTTAGAGCACTAGAATGCTAGAATTAGGATCAAGAAGACCTAGATTCAAATATTACTTCAATGATTTAATAGTTTCATGACCCTGAACTAGGCACTTAACTGCTATGTGCCTCAAGCAAATCATCAGAGTGTACTAGTAAGTTTTTGGACAGTACAGGTTGATGACCATTTCTTCCTTAATGGAAGCAGTTCTAACCATTGATTAAAAATCATAAGTTATTTATACATATCAGAATTATTTTAAGAAAAATAATTTTCACCCATTTTGATTATGAGAATGCAGAATATTATTAGAGGTGCCATGTGTTGTTGTCAGTGAGCCTTCTTATTTACCTGTGTTATAACTCTCCATCTGAAGCAGTTTTAAGAAGAAGCCCAAATGATGAGCTGAAACTGCATTTGACACTTGTTACTTGCTGTTAAAAGAAGTATCCTTTCTGTAGCAATTTTGAAGAATTGTTTATTATTGTAAAACCATTTGTTACTAAAGAAATAAGCAAAGCTTCTATGCTTCTATTTAACAAATTTTGACAAAACATAAACTTAAATGAATTCATAACATTTTTTCCCTTTTTAAACTTATGGATTAGGCTTTTTAATTATATTTTATAACCTATTAAAGAACTATATTTTCCCAAAATAAAATATACTATATATATGCTGCAAATTTTGCAGTCTTTTAATCTGTGCAAATTTCATTTTATCTTACATAATTTTATTTACCAATTATTTAAAATTTAAAGAAATATTTTAATACAAAATATCCTGACCTCTCTTTAGTTGTCATGATTTGGTACTTGAGGAAATGATAAAGGGTTTCAAAAAAAGTATGTTCAAGAAGGAGTATATTAGACCTGCTTCTCTATTATCAACTTCAAATATCTATTGTTTCCTTAATTTCACTCCTTAGAAATTGTTTCAGTTTCTACTTATCTTTTTCCTGCATGATAGTTTTGTATTAAGTTTACTGTTACTCCTTTAACTTGGACTAATATGATTGCCAGAGACTGCTTGTATTTGGAAAGCACTTTCCTCTCAAATGAGATAGGGTTTCGTGATAGTTAAATAGGCATATGGTCCCTAATCAAGTCCTACATTTTCAAGGGCCTGTCTATTCTCTTAGTCCTTGGCCTTCATGATAAAGTACTTGGTTTCTCCCAACCTTTAAAATCTCGAATCCTCCAAGAGGGATGTTTTTTTTAAAGCTGTAAGTGATCAGAAATATTTAATTGTATGTTATTGTGAGGAGAATCTATATTATGATTATTACTCTAGGACTATTACTCTAATTAGTTGTCAAGGGAGTAATGAAGATGTATACATCAAGGTAAGTGAGAAAGAATTTGTGTGATTGTAAGAAAGTGGGTCAATGAGAATAATCTTGTACTGAGTAGGTAAGAGGGAGAGAGAAATAGACCATCAACATCTAGCAACATTAAAATTTATGTGGTTTTCATCAAATAACTCTGAATATAATTTATATATGTCTACTCCAAGACATTGATATGATATTCTTTGGGGTACCAACTAAGGTTCCTTTTGTACACTGTAACATAACTTCTTTTTGTTATCCCAATGTAGTTTATAAGATTACGATATTATAAGATAATACAATGCTATATGTGATCACAGAATTTGTAATTTAAAAGAATCAGCACCAACCATACCTGAAAGGAATATGCATTTTAACATACCTGATCTTTACTTAAAGAACTCCAAGGAAGGGGAACTCCACCATATCTCTAAGCTGACTATTTCATTTTTGGACAGCTCTTACTGTTTGAAAGATTTTCCTGGTGCTGAATCTGTTTATTCTTTGTCACTACTGCCTACACCTGCTATTCTACTCTCTGAAGGCAAGAAGAACAATTCTGATCCCTCTCCTACATGAAAAATCTTCATTTACTTGAGGATAGTTATCATATTCATTTCCCTAAATCTTTGTTGGCTAAACACTACCAATTCCTTTAATCAGTCCTCATAAGCTATGTACTCAATGTGCCCTTTACATCTTGGTTTGCCTCTAGTAGACACAATTTAGTTTATCAATATCTTTCTTAAACTGTATCTCTCTACCAGCCAAACACACCTTCTTTTCTATCAAAGACAAAACTCTAGCTTTTGTCCTATTTTGGGATAGTATAGTTCAACTATCAGTTCCTATTTTTGGAAGTTGTATATCTCTTAATGTTACATAAAATTACATTAGCATTTTTGGCAGATGACACTGTTTACTCATATATAGTTTGTAATCACCCCATATATATTTTTTCAGGCTTCCATCTAAAATTATTGTTTCTCTATCCTATTACTTGTTTCTATTTTTGAATGCTTTTTCCTTTAATAATTTATAATTATTATTTTATTTATTACCTCTGATTATTTTTGTCTTATTAAAAACAGCACAAGGCAAAGTACAAATTCATGGTCACTCTGCCACACTGACATTGGACCATTAATGATCATCTGTTTTGTCTGCCAACACAGTAACAACACAGAATCCATCTAACTGTGTTGTCAATATCTATCTATCCTCTCCATGAGAATGCATGAAGCATTTTGTCATTTTATATTTGTTAATCTCTAGATAAATTATATCTAATAGTTTAATAAACATGTCAAAAAAATAAAGTTAATTTGTCACGATCTGTTCTTAATGAAGCCTTGCTAGCATTTTGTAATCACTGCTTCCCTTTTTATACCACTAACCATTCTTTTAATGATCTGTTGCAGAGTTTTCCCAAGGATCAAAGTTAAGTTCACTGACATATATACACATGACACATGTTCTATTGATGAAATCATCATCAAAATTTGAAAGTCATTTTTTACTTTTTTCCTCACTCCCTATAAATAATTGGTTACCAAGTCTGGTTGATTCTCCTAACATAGGGCAGTATCTTTTAAATTGACTCTTTATTTGATTAATAGATTCAATACCCTAATTAAAATGTTTATCACTGCTTTCTTTGACTTCTTAAGTATTCTTTTCACTGGTCTCACTGCCTTTAATTTCTCCTCCTTACGATCTGTTCTTTTAAAATTCTGAAAATCATCTTATTGTGGATGGGTCTAATTATATCAAAACGCCACTCAAAAATCTCTGGTCTAGCTTCAAAGGTCAAATAAAAATTATTTAAGTTAATATATAAGGCCCTCCATAGTCTATAACTCAATTACCTTTCCAGTCTTATTTCCAGTCTTTAATTATTTTTATCGCCATCACACATTTTTTTTTAGTAACTACATCAAACTAACAACTCTGTCTCCAATTCACATGTGATCTCCTTTTTCTCTGTGTCTTCATAGAATACAGCATCCCTTCCCCTCTCTATTCTGTATTTTCTCTTTCACATTCTTATTTTTCTGTGATCCACTCAACTGTAAATATTCCTCATCACATTTTCTGAGAGTACCAAGAAAACTTGGTTATCACATTCTAACTTATGTTATACTTATTTATGTATAAGATATCATCTCTGCCCCATTCTTTCACCCTAATAGAATATAAGATCCTGGAATTCAGTGTCTATATCATTCTAATGTCAAACTCTTTCTCTAGTTCAAGAACTCAGAATTGTTCCTTGCTCATGTCAACCAATCAACAAGTATTTATCTAATACATACTATTTGTCAAGCACATTGATAAATGCTGTTGCTTATCCTTCATTCTAGAAGAAGACCATGATATCATGGTAGTCATGCAATAGCATGCAAGTGAATTGGATTTAAGTAAGGAAAAGGCTGTGCAACATCACCTGTCCCACTTTCCCCTTTAGAACCATCTGGGTCCAGTGGCCAGATATACATTAAGAAGATTGGAGATGGCCCTGGATGAAATGGGAGATCTTGACTTTTTAAGCTAAGGTCTTCAATAGATCTCAGTTTGACTGAGGCCATACCCATTTTGTGATTAAGACTAGGTAGCAATTGAGGCAAAGAATCTTCTCCTTTACCTAGTCCAAACAACAACAACAAAACCCTCTATCTAAAAAAAAAAATCAGTGAGGGAAAGAACCTCTGGGTTTCTGCCAAAGCAGAAATTGCTGCTATTTACATTCAACCTGAGTCAATCAGGACCCAAACAATGATCAAATGGGGCTTGGTCTAGGACATATTCCTAGCCAAAAAGGATCTGATTGGTTTTGGCTTAAGGCTTGTTCCATAAAAAGAAACTCTAGTGAAATTCATTAAGATAACTCTGAGATACCACTTCACACCTCTTAGATTGTCTAAGATGACAGGAAAAGATAATGACAAATGATAAATGTTAGCGGGAATGTAGGAAAACTGGGACATTAATACATTATTGGTCGAGTGATGAACTATGCAACCATTCTGGAGAGTGATTTGGAACTATGCACAAAGGGCTATTAGACTTCATACCCTTTGATCCACTGATGTGATACTGTGATATTGTGATACTGGGCTTGTATCCAAAAGAGATCATAAAAAAGTGAAAAGGACCCACAAGGAGCCACATATGCAAAATGTTTGTAGTGGCCTTTTTTTGTAGTGGCTAGGAACTGGAAACTGAGTAGATCCCCTCAGTTGGGGAATGGCTGAATAAGTTATGACATATGAATGTAATTATTATTTTATAAGGAGCTAGATGATTTCAGAAAGGCCTGGAGAAAGACTTATACTCTCTGAATATAGCATCTTTGGAACTGATGCTAAGTGAAGTGAGTAGGACCAAGAAGACTTTCTACATAACAACAATACTATGTGATAATCAACAGTGATAAACTTGGCTCTTTTCAATAATGAGGTAATTTGGGCCAATTCCAATAGAATTCTAATGGAGAGAGCCATCTGCATTCAGAGAAAGGACTGTGGGCACTACATGTGGGATCACAACATAGTATTTTCATTTGTTGTTGTTGTTGTTTCATTATTTTTTTTCTCATTTTTCTCCTTTTGACCTGATTTTTCTTATGCAGCCTGCTGGAAAATGTGGAAATATGTTCAGAAAAAAAAAGAAATCTAGCTAGTAAACCCAAATATCTGCTCAGTGCTACATTACAGAGAGAGGCCAAAAAATCCAAAAACAAATTCTGGCCTTCAAAGTGTTTATGTTCTAAAGAGAAGGCAATATGTAAACACTTTTATACAAAAAAAGATGTATACTGTATAAATTAGAGATAATCAACAGAAGAAAAACATCACGTTCATTGATTATCTCAAAGGTCCTGCTTTTTAAATATTTTTGAATTAATGTATAATTTAAAACTCACAGAATTTTTAAGTGTTATTTCTCAGATAATTCATCATTTTCTTCAAAATGCCCATGCAGTGTTAATACATGTAAGAAAACACTTCAAATATATATATATACATATATATATATATTTATGTATTCAAATATGTGTATAATAGACAACACTATAAAAGACAGAAAATAATTTAAATGGTTTTAGTATTGCATCATTTTAGCAAATTATCTGTTTTAGCTAAAGTTTCTCAGAAAATTGCATCCTCTTTTACTTTTCTTTGCTTTTCTCTGAAAAGTTGAATGGAGTCAGCAATAGGAGCCAAACCTCTGAAATCAAATTATGCTGCCTGTTTACTGGGCAATGTGGTTTAATTACAGCAGAGATAACTGTTTCACTCTGTTTTTTTCCCTTTCCTTGGCATCCCAAATCTATTTGGAATATAGGCTCTGTACCCATTCTTAGAGTGGATGACCTTAACCCCTACTTCACTTTCATCAAAAACATCTGATAGATACTTTCTAAACCCTTGTTCCAAGTAACTCAAAAGCATTCCTACTTTTTTCAATAATCATTTCTTAAACATCTTATATGTGTAAGAAAGTATATTTAGTTCTGAAAATATTGAAATAAAAATTTCATGGTGTCAGGGTCCTCCATTTTGCATTCTACTTAGGGAAGTGGATATAATGAAGGGGTGTAAACATACATACTTATATAAGTACAATAAAAAGTGAGGAGGGGAAAGAATGAAAAGGAAAAATATTTAAATGTCACAGGGAAATCTGAAGATGGAGAAGTCCCCATTCATCTGAGAAGTCATCAGACAGAATAGATGAACTGAACTAAGGGAAGGATTCTGAAAAGCAGAGGTGAGCAAATAGTGTATTCTAGACATCTGGAATAAAGTAAATAAGTGTTTAGAGTTAAGAAATAATGTGCTGAGTTCATGGTACAACTTAGACTGGTTTCTTTGGAATATAAGAGAATGTAAGTGGGAATCAACATGAAAATAGCTTTGAAAGGTAATAATGACAAATCTCAAATACTTGATTCATGAACTTTTATACACACACACACACACACACACACACACACACACACACACACGTAATTTCCCCCTAGAGGCAATACTCAATGAAAATGTTTGAGCAGGATATGTAGAAAATATTAAGATTAATTTGACATCTGAACAAAATTCTACTAATTCTAGACATGTTCTTAATAGCATATATACCTGTGTCTCCCACTACCTAACACCAGTAAATATGTCCTCCCTTTTACCCATCAGTATGACTATTAGCTATTACACATATGTCTAAATACATGTTTAGGATTCCACAATTCCATTCCTTGACCTCCTTATCATTTAAAACTCTTCTTTTCCATTTCTTCCACAACATTCTTATAGAATATACATAGAGCATTCTCTACCTACTTATTGCTTCAAATTATAACTTATAATATGGCTTCTGCCTCTAAAATTTTACAGAAGTTGCTCCCTCTAATGTTCCCTAAGAGCCTTATAATAACCAAACTATAGCATTTTCTAAGTTTTCATTTTCATTTTCAATGACTTCTCTTCTTCAGTTGAATTCTTGATTGACATATTATTCTTGACTACTATTTTTGCCACTTGTCCCTAGTTCTCATCTTGCTTATCATGTCTTCTCTGTCCTTTTTCCTAAGCATTCTTTCCAACCTTTTAAGATGAATCTTTCTTAACACTTAGCCCTAGGCCTTCTCTTCTTTTTTTAACCACTTTTGGGAATCCAACTTTCACCTCTATACAAATAACTCATAAATATCTGTCTTTATAAAGTTTTCAGTTTTCTCCAAATTCCAAATACACATTTCCAAATACCAAAAGATATCTATAAGCATAATGTTGCAATGGAAAGCCTATTGATATTGGATCCAGAATAGATTTGCTTTCAAATCCTTTCTCTGTCGTTTAGCTACTGTGTGACCATGAACAAGACACATTCCCTGAATCTAAAGTTCCTCATCTATATAATGGAGATAACAATGACTACCGTATTTAGCTTAAAGTTATTTAAAAATTCAAATAAGCTAATGTATGAAGAGTATTGGTACAAAGATTCAAAATTATATCTGTCATTGATATTATAACTGTAGATCCCTTAAATTCAATACACCTCAACCTGAATTTATTATTTGCCCAAAACACATTTAGTCTGCTGACCACCATTTCTGGCAATTCAAATGCCATCAATCCTTTTTTTTTTTTTTTTTTTTTTTTTTTCTATTTAGACATTTGTGTTACTTTTCATTCTTTTCCTTCTCCATCTTTCCCATGTCCAATCAGTTGCCACGTTTTATTGATTCTATCATTTGACTATTTCTTGAAGTCCTTGTCCTGTTAGCTCTCACAACATCAATATACCAAGCTCCAGAACCTGTTTTCCTCTCTCCAATGTTATGCATTGATTTCTTCATTACATTCATTAGTTCTACATGTACTCATTTCTTTTTAATCATTTGGCACAAACTCTTAACCCCCAGTCCACAATTTTTCCTTTATAATAGTCTCCAGAAATAATTACTCCCAAAACTTAAGCCTAGCAGCTATCTCACTCGTCTTCTTTATACCACAATAATGAGAAGCACCTATATTAGGAATAATTTGTGCTACTTTTAAACTAGACATTTTCAGAGAAGATGATGCCCAGAATTGATAAAGGCAATTTCCTTACGATCAAGGAACAAAAGTTTCTTATATCAATAAAATCATAGGTTCAGGCCCTATCTCTAAGACTGAGTTCTAAGTGATAGGTACTGGGATTCATTGCACTTGACCTAAACAAAGCATTATGAGAAAAATTTGTAGAGAATACTTTCTATTGCAGTGGTTAGAGAAATTTTCAAGGAGGTTGTAGTACTTCTCCTAAGGCCTAAAGCCTTTTTAAAGAATTTTAGAGGATAAATATGAGAAATATTCAAGGCATAACAGACAGCTGTTATAGACCATAAGGCAAGGTCAAAGAATGGCTTGGAATTTGGTATTGATGCTCAAAGATCAGCACTAGCCAAATTGTGGAGAGCCCTATATTTAAAGAGTCTGTTATTTTCATCTCTGGATGAGGGAAAGATGGAGGAGGTTCTTAAAGTATGATTTGGTTTGAATGAAGTGGTTTGTTTTAATGAATAGATGGAATTTATATACTAGCATTTGTTGGTAGATTGGCTGTTTTGGTGAATTTTACATATATATGTATATAATGTATAATATATATGTATATATATATGTACATATATATATGTATAATTTATTGGGATATTAGCAAATCTCCTATATCATGTCATCCATCTTCTATCTATCTATCTATCTATCTATCTATCTATCTATCTATCTATCTATCTATCTATCTAGTTATATCTATTTAGATATATCTATCTAGATATATATACTCTGTTCTGTTTTCTGACTCTGATTAACCAGATTTCACCCAAAAGAAGTTGTTTAGGATTGATAAAAATGGGAAACAAAGCTAAAGATTATACTCAGATATGATAGGAACATTTAGACACTAATCTGAAGCTCTTCTTTAAAAATGGTGTTTAGTTTGAACATCAACAGCCAATGATTCAGTCAAAGGTATGCTGGAGCCAGCTCTAACCAATTTACCCATTAAATTTAATTGCCCGTTAAATTTTCCATAGGAGCATTAGAGATTGCAAACATCGGTCCCTAAATATAAGGGCTTGATATACTATTTTAATAATGACTTCATAATGTAGATTAAACTTAAAATTGTATGTGCATACTTTTTCCCTCCCCCAGCCCAGTAGTTAAATATTTCCTAGCACACCCCCTTGGTGTTCTACAAACATTGTTTGAACTCAGCAGTAGAAGTTTCAAGGAAATGAAATCAATAGCAGATCGGAGACTTGGTGGCTAAAAGTTAATAATAATAATAATAACCATAATAATCATAATAGACATTTATATGGCACTTAAAGATTTGCAAAGTGCTTTACATCTATTATTTCATTTGAACTTTCAAATATCCTTTAATTTAGTGCAGAATAGGGGTGGAGGACACCTGGGTGAAGGTAATAATCCATTTGGACAGTGTGCCTGCAATTATCAGGATAGTTCCATATATTTGGAAAAGTGGCAAATCCATTATAAAAGCTAGCAACCTAAGTACCTAAATTTATTAGAATGTTAGCAAAGCCTAAAGCCAGTCAACCATCATTCTCAGCAGGATTATTATTGATCCTTTTAAAAGAGGTCATGGCCTCTGTAACTCTTGGACAACTACATCTATCCTAGGGAATCCATAGTGACAGATCACAGGGCTCCAATGACAGAAACACATTTGAGAGCAAGTTATAGTAATGATCCCAAGTAAATGAGCCTATCCCATATCCATAGCTGTGGGACCTTCCAAATCCTGGAAAATTGGTCAGCCAAGTTTTAGAATAGACATTAATCATGAAAGTATTAACTAGAGGATTTTTATTAATAAATTTAATTGGACTTATATAATTAAAATATTCTTAGGCCAAAATGGTGACTACCATTGTTATAAAATCTGTGATTTCTTCACATCTGGATACCTCATCACTGAAATAACTTTCTCGCCTCTAATGAAATTCTGAATAAGTTAACTCAATTGAGGAATAGTAATCAATATAGATGATAATTCATATGTGATCTAACATTTCTCCTTTTTATATTATAGAATGAGACTTAAATATCATGCCCTATTTCATTCCTCTTGAGATAGGCCCAGGTTTGGGGTTGCTATTGACAATAGGAATGGGCAGCTGGATTATAGAAAAGATTACCTTCTGGCTTCAGCTCAGCAAGTCCTATGCTGACAGATCTGGCCTCTAGGTACGTCTACTGTATAAGGCATGCAGTGGTCTACCAGAAATCAGTCAGCATCTTTTGTTTTGTCAGGTCATTTATTACCTAAGTTTAAAAGGAAACACCTATATCAGAGAAAGATTTCACTAAATTTTTGAATGAAGGTATGTAGTATAAACATAAATATATATTTATATATAATTTATACATATAATCATTTTATTTATAAATTAAAAACACATGTATATACCAAGTGCAATATATATTCATACACAATGGTACATATATATTCATATATATATATGTTTATATATGTGTGTATATGTATTCACATAAATGTCTCTTTATATGCATCTCTATATCATTAAAGGCAGAGTTTATTGAGTTTAGCAATATCATCCATTATCACCTTTCTGAGTTATTCATCCAGCTTGTGAAAGCATCAGATACCCTTCCAGGCAGCTATGAACCCAAGTTAATTGGATTCACAAATAATTCCATTGAGAAAAAATAAAGCAGCTATGCCTAGTCTCAAGGATATAAGAATCACACACAAATTCTTAATAATTCATGAAGGTCTAATTAATAAGACATTTGTAATGCCATAACTCTCAGTAGGCCTTCTTTGAGAAAGGAGTTTAAATTTTTCCCATAAGTAATCTAAAAAAAAATCTAAAAATTATTCCGCTTTGTGCTTGTATGTGAACTTGTCTCTCTGTGTAAGTTAGCAGTTGCTTTGTAATTTGTAAGTTGCTAAATCTCAGTCATGTAAAACTAATACACTTAAGCAGATTTTCTTGTTTGTTATTTTCATATACTTTAATAAAAATATATGAATATACTTTTTTCTTATTTTCATATACTTTATTAAAAGTATATGAATATAAAATAGACATGTTCAAGTAATCATTATGCACCTTTATACAATTTCAGACACTGTAGGAGAAGGTGGTACAAACCTTAAATTGTATGGTACAACCCTTAAATTATGTTAGAATTTAGAGATCAGAATGATCAGAAAGGACTTCTAAATGCAATAGTATTATTTGTGTGTTTGTGTGTGTGTGTGTGTGTGTGTGTGTGTGTGTGTGTGTGTAATGGATTGAATGGATTTTTTTTTTAAATAAGTATTGTGGGTTTCATGTAATTGTCTTGTTTCAAATTCCAATTTGATTCTTAGACCTAATAACAGCACCTCATTAACTTACATATCTTCTATTCAGTTAGAGACAGTTTGGTTAACAAGGCAGGGGTTAGCATTAATCTGACAGTTACATCCTGAATTGTGTGGAGAAGAGAGATGTGAATCAGAGTTTTTTTAACTTCCCAAAACAGCTGTGTCTGCTAGTGAGCTAGTCTATCAAATATCTCTGTTTTGCCACCTAGTGGTATGGAGATGTCACTGAATATTTCTTTTTTTTTTTTTTTTTAATTATTTTTATAGATGACTGTCTTAGAACCTTAAAATCAAAAGCAGGCCTTTTGTCATCTAGAAGAGAACAACTAAAGAATTTATTTAATTTGAATGTAATTGTATGCCTATTTCCAGACAACCAATAGAAGGCAGAGTCCTTGGAATTATCTATGAATGACTCATGATATTTTGTCTAAGTTTTAAAAAATGACAGATGCAAATGTGAGTATGTGCAGAAGAGAAATTTTGTTATGGAGAAAAACTGTGATTTTTCCTATTACCAGAATTACAATTTATGTGAATTAAAAATATGCTTAAGAAACAATGATGGGGAATATAATGTTTCTATTTACCAATAGATGATATCTTTTGAGTGTTTAAGAAAATAAAATGACTTGAACTTTCATAATCTCTATGAGTTTATCTTGATTTAAGAAGTCTGATATTTAGTCTTGAAGGACTTTAATAAATAAATTGTATCAGCTTATCAGGATCACTTATCAGGATTTTCTAAATCTTCTTTTCTATTCTTTATGAACAAAATAAATGTTTTCCTTAACTCTTTAAATTCATGATGAATTCTTTTAGAATTAAACAGTGGTTTATGAAAACAAACTAATCTCAAACATATACCATGTGATCTATATATCTGTGCACAAATACTATCATTAATAATAATAATACTATACTTTAAATTCTGTAAAGAAAAACATTCTCATGAAATCCATCACAAGTTTCATTTTCATGATTTCAAAATTGAGAAATTCAGTCTCAGAAAAGTTAAAGGATTTGGTCAATTCACACAAAACTAACAAATATTAAAGTGAAATGTAAACTGAAGCTTCTCCTGACTCCAAGTCTATTCTTTCACTATGTCACAGAATAATTCATAATAAATTATGTTCATGTGTCTGTTCTAATATAAATATTTATGATAACAGTAATAAATTAATCAACAAGCATTTATTAAGTCATTACTATGTGTCTGGGACTAGGTTATATGAGAAAGGTAGAAAGACAAAAGAAAAACATCTTGCATTTTAATGAAAGAGACAACTTGTATATATATATATATATATATATATATATATATATATATATATATATATATATATATATATATATATATATATATATATATATATATATACACACATACATATTTAAAGACATGTAGAGTAGATGCATGGCAGCCTTAGAAGGAGAAAATACTAACAATTTGGTGGGATAAGGAGTGGGAAGAAAATCAGGAAACATCACACAAAAGATGACAACGAAGGATTCCACAAGGTGAAGGTGAGAAAGGGGAAGCATTTCAGGCATGGGAGCCGGGCTGGGCAAAGATATGAGAAAGAAAATGCTTTATTTATGAGGTACCGAAAGTAAAACAATATGGCTAGATCACAGAGTACTTGGAGGAAAGTAAAGTGCCAATTGAAATTTCAGAAGCTATTTAAAATGCTAAATAAAAAGCTTATATTTGATTCTCAAGGATATAAGAAGCTACTAGAATTGACTGAGATAGTGGTTGACATGGTCCAATGTGTACTTTGGTGATAGTGTGGAAGATAATTGAAGAATGGAGAGATTTGAGGTAGGGAAATCAATTAGGAGATTACCCTTAATAGTTCCAGCAAACTCAGTGAGTTAGAATGGGCACTGTGTAAATGAAAAGAAAGTGATATAAATGAGAAATGCTATAAACATAGAAACAAGATTTTACCTCTGAGTGGATATAAGGAGTGAAGATTCTAGTATGACAGCAAAGCTGGGAATTTTAATATAAGGAAAGAAGAAAGGAAGGAAGGAAAGAAGGAAGGAAGGAAAGAAGAATAGGAAGGATAGAGGGAAAGAAGGGAAGGGAAGGAGAAAGGAAAGTAAAAAGAGAGAGAAAATGGAGGGAGGGAGGAAAGAAGAAAGAAAAAAATTATATAGAGATGTTTAGCAAAACCCACGAAGCAGTTATAAATATATAGATGCATACATGCATATTGATACACTTCCATATCTGTATCATGTCTATATATCTTGCACATGTCTTGTAATTCCTAGATATACTGTTCCACCCATTAGAATGTGAGCTTCTTGAGGACAGGGAATGTTTTTTATTTGTTTACTGATTGACCCACTTACTGAAAAATTTCAACTTAGATTATCAGGACATTTTACTTTCTATGATAATAATAATTGACATCCAGTGTTTTAAGGTTTGAGAAATGGTTCACATACATTTTTTTAATTTGCATTAACCTTGGGCCTTGCAATAACCATGTAAGAGAATTATATACATTTAACTAAGAAACAGAATTTAAGCAGTTTATCATGGTTATATTGCTCACATGTGTTGGGGAAAGGACTTGAAGACAAGCCTTATTCCTCATTTCGAATCCAGCATTTTTATCCAATACTGTCTCCATTTCTTTATCCACAATGCTTTTCATTTTTTAGGAATGGTTTACTGATTTTGTAATGGAAGTCAATTGTGAAAATCTATATTTTATAGCAGGCATTGCCGAAATATATTTGCTCTATGAAGTGATACAAAAGCTGTGTGACTCTCTCTCCAGTTTATTGCTAGTAATTCATGGGATATTAATTCAACTTTTGAATTATCTAAGTCTTTTATTTCTTCTTATCCCCTCAGATGCCTATTTCCAGCATTTCAGGGTCTTTTAATATTTTTATACTCAAAAGGAGAACTGGGAAGGGGAGAAAACTCAAAATATTTTGTTAAACTATTTAAAGATTTGGTGTTGAATAAGGTTAAAGTCTCTGATAAAATTAAATGGATGATTAGGTATGGATTTTAGTCATACAGTTTATATCTTTGCTCTACTTTAATGGAATAGAGTTCAAAGTTCCTCTGTGTATCCCAACATTCTTATAACTATTAATTCACTGATCTTTTCCTTTCTAATTCTAAGGGGGAAATTAATTGCATCAAATGAATTTTTTTATCTTACTAATACAAAACATCTTCCCACTAAGAAATTCTTGATTGATCTTGACTCATATCAACCATTCAGAGATTTTCCAGAGCCATGATCACATTCTAATATATTTGTTTTCTTCTAGATGAACTTTTCAACTCTCAGGTGTGCTAAAAACCTATAGAATCAAGTGAAGAAAACTTTGTTTTTTGACAGTTGATGTGTTTGATAATTTAGGGTAACTTATTAAGAAGATTTTTTTAAATTAAAACATTTAAAATAGCAGATGTTTTAATTATATTTTTCTAGTAAATTAACCAAGAGGTAAAGAAAACTGTTTTCAATTAAATTTCAAGCAGTTTTAAAGTAATACAAGTTTATATTATAGAATTTTCCATATCAAGTTACTCTAATAACATTTTCTCCCTTTGTCATTACTGGAGGGAGGAAATGAATTGGTTTTTTTTTGTTGTTTTTTTTTTTTTTGCCTATTTCAATCAAGAACTTGTTTTTGAAGAAATACAGAACACCCTATGGCTAGCTTAGCTTATTATTTTCTTTTTTCTTTTCTTTCTTTCTTTTTTTTTTATTTTGAGAGAGAATTGGGGTTAAGTGATTTGCCCAGGGTCACACAACTAGTAAGTATAAAGTATCTGAGGCAACATTTGAACTCAGGACCTCTTGACTCCAAGGCTGATGGTCTATCCAGTGCATCATTTAACTACTCCAATATTTGTTTCTTCTTCCTCCTCCTCCTCCTCCTCTCCTCTTCCTTCTCCTCTTTCCGCTCTACTTCTTTCTCCTCCTCCCCTTCTTATAACCTTCTATGACTATCACCAAACATCATTTGGTAAGGCTTTACTTTAATGAAGAAAAGATGAAAACATGTTAAAGAGAATATAACATTGTTAGTCATAACTCAAATAGCTTTTCAATGTAGTACCTTAAGGATTCTATGTTCTCAAGAAATGGTGCAGAATTGATAACTGCTTGTTGGTGAATACTACTACATTGAAGATAGTAGGGAGTCAGCACTTTTATTTAGACTTTTAATTATTTCTTTTTATTTCTTTTAACAGTGATCCAAATCAGCCAGTTCCACAAGATACCAAGTTTATACATACAAAGCCCAATCGTTTTGAAGAAGTTGCGTGGTCCAAGTATAATCCCAAAGACCAACTTTATCTACACATCGGTCTGAAACCTCGGGTAAGGGATCACTATCGAGCAACCAAAGTCGCTTTCTGGTTGGAACTTGTACCTCATTTGCACAACCTGAATGAAATTTTTCAATATGTTTCCACCACAACAAAAGTCCCTCCTCCAGACATGACCTCATTTCCTTATGGCACTCGACGTTCTCCTGCAAAAATCTGGCCAACTACCAAACGCCCAGCCATCACACCTGCCAATAATCCCAAACATTCAAAGGACCCTCATAAAACAAATCCAGAGGATACAACTGTTCTGATTGAAACGAAACGAGATTATTCCACGGAGTTAAGTGTCACCATTGCAGTGGGAGCATCCTTGTTATTCCTCAATATTTTGGCTTTTGCTGCATTGTACTACAAAAAGGACAAAAGACGTCATGAAACACATAGGCGTCCCAGTCCTCAAAGAAATACAACAAATGATATAGCTCACATACAAAATGAAGAAATCATGTCCTTACAGATGAAACAGCTGGAGCATGATCATGAGTGTGAGTCTTTACAGGCACATGATACCCTGAGATTAACCTGCCCACCTGACTATACCCTTACTCTGAGAAGATCCCCAGATGATATTCCGCTAATGACACCCAATACCATAACCATGATTCCCAATACATTAACAGGAATGCAGCCTTTGCATACTTTCAACACCTTCAGTGGAGGACAAAACAGTACTAATTTACCCCATGGACATTCAACTACTAGGGTATAGCTCTACCATTACCTTCCCCTTCCTTATTCTCCCTCCCTCAGCAACATGGAAGAAAGAAAAAGAAAAAAGAAAAAAAAAAGGAATGTTTTTCATCAAGCAGACTTCAAATAAAAGGAGAAAAAGGGCAGTCATTATTTTCTTACTGACCCTTTTCAAAGGAACTTTCCAATATTAAAAAGATCAACTTCAAACCCTGTGAAATGTGAAACGTGTACATTGCTGTTATAATACTGCTTTAAGATCCCAACCACTTCAGTGAAAGCTTAATGTGTATAGGATGGAAGAATAGTCGCTTCAAAGACCTGGATGTTTTTCATTGTAAAATAGAAGCTGAATCTTCTGGAACACAGCCAAGTGACTCAACCATTTTTTAAAAAATAAAATAAAATAAATTCTTTATGTGCCATACCATGAATGGCCCTTCTTAAGTGAAGACAGTATCACGGGCTTTTACTCATTGTATGAAGCTGTAATCCAGGAGGAAGGAAAAGTAGAATTTTATTATAAAAAATAAGAGGACTGACTATGCAGTTATATTCGTATAGTTCTGTGCAAGAGATGATTTGCCAGCCTGAACTATATTTAAGAAACTTTGTAAAAAATGTACATAGATGTGAGTTTAAACACACACAAAAACAACAACAAAAAGCTTTTATTGATGTTTTCAGTTTGAAAGAGCTTTTAGAAAGATTGTGCTTTCAGTTGTGATCTATATGTATATATACATTAGTCATATCACCCGTTTCCTCCAGAATAAGAGGGGACTTTTCTTCTTAATTACTTGTGGTAAACAAAGATATGGGATTTTCTAACATGTTTCATTTGTAGGAGGACATGGCGTCATACAGAAAATAAAGATTGTCTGTGTGACCTGCACATTTCCCCTTACAGGTTGCACAAATGCATGTTAAAGCATTCTTAGGAGATGGTTGTTTTTAGACAACATTTATTTTTGGGGTGTTAGCCTTCATGAAATTGCAACACAAAGGTGGATCAGAAAACTGGAAAAATTGTATTTAAAGTTTATTGAATTAAATGAAACACACACACACACAAAATGACAAAAAAAAATACAAGTCCAGTTCTGTAGTTCTGGTTATTTGAATATGTTTGGGAAGAGTTACTTCCCAGTTCAGTACCCTGCCAAAAATAAAGAAAGCCTGCCTTTTGGTTAGCCTTTTTCTCCCTACCCCCAATTCTCTCCAACCCACCCCCACCCCCACTCCTCAGTAAATCTAGCTCTGTGTTCACGAGCAGCTGCAGAAGAACTCTGGCTGAGAAAGTACCTGCTCAGCTTTGCTAATCAGAAAATTTGCAGTTTCAAGGAAGATTTTTTTTTTCTTTTTTAAAGAGCAAGGTTCTTATTTATCAAATTGCAGCAATGAAAATTTTTCTTCCATATTTCATTTATATAATCAAGCTTATGCCTGTCTGAAAACATTTTTTTGAGGATTTCTTATATAGCAGTCACCAATCAATGCATATGATAGAGAGAAAAAAAAAAGGAAAAATAAACAACTATGCATGAGTTTTCCTGAAAGTATGGATGGCTTCACTGTCAAGTTATCATAAGAAAAGAATTAACCCATGACTTTTTTGAATCAGAGAGCCGGAGAAAAAGTAGTCATCTTTCAAGGAGTCTATGATCCCTTTTCTCTTTCTTCCTTTGTTTTTTCCTTTTAAAAAGTTTTCCTAAGGAATGCTTCAAGTGTCATAAGCTGAAAGTAAGGGATGGTTGCTTTATATTTTGTCTTTTGAAAGTTACTGGGTCACCGAGAAATAGTAACCAAAGATACATGAAGAGTCTTGCTCTGCACTTGAACATGTACTCAATCCCCTGGAAAAAAAAAACCCAAAAAAGTTTTTTAATTTCATTTTTTTAAGTTGGACATAACTTCCCTACCCTATGCTGTACCTAACATACATACTGCCTTGCACCCTATCATGAAGTCCTTTGGATAACCAGTCCCTGAAGTGTTAACTTTAGAAATTCTCAATGTCTGTGAGCTCTTTTTTTCAAAGAGGAGTCACAGAAAAATGTGAAAGTAACACAACAAATTCATGATTTTCACCTAACTTCCTAGCTTGTGTTTGAGAGTGAGGTGGTACACATATATTAGATATGCCTCCACATTAGCCATGGTGAAGCAACAGCACCTACTTATATGTAGTGATCCCATAAAGAACTGTTTCTTCCCTGATTCATCATTCATTATATCTGACTCTTAGTAGGCTATACCCATAAGCTATGTATTGCCTTCACTGAGAAAGTAAATAGGCTCTTCGACAAACAAACAAAGGCAGTGATGCTTGGCATCATAATAAGTTGGGTATGTTTGTAATGTGAATTACAGTATATGTTTAGTACTTCCAATTGTCTACTGCTAGCAATATGTACAGTAATGTGTCAGGCTTGTGACATTTGGGTAAAACAAAAAGTTTCTGTGAGTGAATGATATTAGCTTTTAAAAATGATTATGATCAAAGTCAATTTACTACATCTTAAATGATGTCTGATTTCTACATGGAAAAGTGTTATAGGATCTTCATAGCATTCTATGAGAACAAGATATTCTTGCAATCTGTTAAAAAAAAAGGGAAAAAGAAAACTTTCCCAGGCTTTTATTCTTGACCTTCAAAGGCACGCAGGGTTTAATGGTTTCTTTGGCTATTGTTTTGCAATTTTTTGTTTTTGCCTTAAGTAATGATAGAAGATATATATGGCTGGACACATATGTATAAACTTTTCAGCAGCATTTTTAATAATAAAATATCACAGTATTTTCTAATGCTTTGTGCAAAGAATTATGTGTCCATCCTTTTTTTTCTTGTAGGCAATCTGGTTCTTCAACACCAACTCCCCAACCCCAAACTCTCTTCAAAAGCATCCTGAATTGTAAAAGGAAAAAAAAAATATGTGGTGACATAGGCTATAAGCATACTAATGAAATTAGTAATGGATGTATCTTTCAAGATATTGCCAAGTATACTTTTCTCATGCCATTATTATCAAAGCTCTGCAGGCCTGCTGTTAGGATAAGTAAGCTCTGGACTTTGAAGCTCAGGATATGAAGATATTGCACAAAAAAAAATGCCTTGTCTTTCTTACTAATTTTGTTGGTGATTCCTATGAAACTGTGTGTTTAGTCTATCTTTAACACTATTTGAAAGGAGAGCATATTTTCTTCTCTGCCTAAGTAAATTTGAAGCCTATAAATTGGAAATAATAATAGTAAACAAAGCAACATTTGAGATATCAAATTAATATACCATTTTAAGATGAAGAAAAATTGACTTACACTGAAATGTAATAATAATTAGCAAATTTATGAATTATAGAATTATTTTTTATTCTATTTGTAAAAAGCTTTTATATTCATTTGGTGATACATAATAAGTTATATTTTGATATCCTGCCATATAGGAACTCTCATACTATTGACCTTTCTCATCTTTTATGGTAGATATCCAAAACAACCTTGTTGAAATCAACTTCCTACTTTTAGCCCTGATACTTGCTATATGGATAACCTGGACCATGTTAATTATGGGCCTCAGTTTTATCATCTATAAAATGAGAGGGTTGGAGAGAGATGGCCTCCAAGGTTCTTTTTTACCTCTACAGCTAAAATCCTATGAATTGGAATTTAGAAAATGTATATTCAGAAATGTATCCCCCTCAGACTTTAGCAGCTTTCTGGATCATTAATAATTTAGTAGCTAGTAAAACTTCATTTCC
The DNA here is from genome assembly GCF_048593235.1 of Sminthopsis crassicaudata. Classification (NCBI taxonomy): domain Eukaryota; kingdom Metazoa; phylum Chordata; class Mammalia; order Dasyuromorphia; family Dasyuridae; genus Sminthopsis; species Sminthopsis crassicaudata. The sequence continues at coordinate 231,998,348 of NC_133619.1, forward strand.
TTTGGTAATCCCCATTTTTTTTAGAGAGCTAGAAGTTACTTTGTATATTTTTAAAGACTTTTCCTTTGTAAATCCATTTCAGATATTTTTTCTCTCATCCTCTTTGGCATCCATTTACTTACAAAGATGTTCATCAGTTGTCTAAGGATGAAAAACATTTGAACTCATTAGTAACTCAGAATAAAGATGTTGAAGATTCAGGTTTTTATTCTTTTTAATAGCTAGCAATAGTGGATCTTAAAGTACAATATCTGGTTTAAAAAACATGGTGAGGAGGTGTTCATCTCTGGTGTTTGCTTGCTTTACTTTCTTTTCCCCCTCTCCTTACTTTAACATGTTCCATTTTATATTCACTGACCCATAGAAAACTCTCCCACCAATTTGTCCTAGACAGATTAGTATTGTCTGAATTGAAATGTTCTTACCTTAAACTTCCATTAAAATTTTCTGTCCCTCAGAGTCATTTTCATGATATCAGAAACAAATAAAGGAGAGAATGAATGAATAAATAGATGAGCAAGCAAATAAATTAATGAATGTTTAGATGTTAGTAGCTGATAATAATGATTTCCCTTCTCTAAGTATATAACTTTCAAAACAAAGTGCTAAGAGATGTTGCCTACAGCAGATAATAAGTGTACTGATTAAACCATCTTGATATGCAATTGAAGGAAACATTTTTTGGCAAAACACTCTTCCCAGTATTCTTTATCATACTAGATAGACCATGTTCTGTTGATATACTTTTTTTTAAATAAAACTTTATTTTCAAAACATATGCATAGAAAATTTGACAACATTGACCCTTGTATAGCCTTTTGTTTCTGATTTTCACTTCCTTCCCCCTCACTCCCTCCCCTAGGTGGCAAAGAATTTAATATATGTTAAACATGTTAAAATATATGTTAAATCCAATATGTATAAACATATTTATATAATTCTCTTGCTGCGCAAGAAAAATCGGATTAAAAAAAAAGAAAGCAAGTGAGTAAGAAAATGAAATGCAAGCTAACAACAACAAAAAGAATGAGAATGTTATTTTGTGATCCACATTCAATGCCTACAGTCCTCTCTCTGGGTGTAGATGGCTCTCTTCATCACAAGATCATTGGATCTGGCATCAATCATTTCATTGTCGGAAAGAGTCATGTTCATCAGAATTAAACGTCCTATAATATTTATGTTGTTGTGTACAATTTCCTGGTTCTGCTCATTTCACTTAGCATCAGTTGATGTAAGTCTCTCCAGGCCTTTCTAAAATCATCCTCCTGATCATTTCTTATAGCATAATAATATTCCATAACATTCATATACCAAACCTTATTTAGCCATTCCACTCAGTTTGCAGTTTCTTGACACTACAAAAAGGGCTGCCACAAACGTTTTTGCTCATGTGGGTCCTTTTTCTTCCTTTAAGATCTCTTAGTATACTATTAGTATACTTTTGAATAAATACAACCATATTGGGGAAATGCTATCCTTGTAGATATAGATTTAGAGTAAGAAAAATGATAATTATATACATCCAAACTTTACTGAACAAATTTATGCTAAGACATCTACCAGTTAGTCTTTGGAAATCTAATAATTTCCAGATGTAGAAGATTTGTTTTGTTATAGATTCTGCTTTTACTTTGTCCAGTTACTCAATTCCAGAAAAACCCCACTTAGGATCCTCAGATCAACTAAGGATTTGTCTAACTTTTCCCCAGGACTATTCTGAAAACCACTAAAGTTTTACCCAATAAATTAGTTGCTTTTTCTTTTCAGCTTCTGAAGGACAGCAATTATTGTGGGCCTAGCCATTAGTATAACATGTTAGAAAGAGTAAGTTCTCCCATTTGGGAAACTTAGATACAGAAAGAAAGACTCAAAGCTTGGATAGTTGTTTTAATACAAATTTATTAAACACCTAAATGAATTTTGCACAGCCCAATCTCTCTTAAATGTAATTCACTTGCAAGTCAAAACATCACCCTTTTGATGTCATTGGTGCTCTTTGAGAATGAAAGATGAATTATAACAATGATATGTGCTAGGCAGTATAATAAGTTCCCTAGTTTCTTTGGGAAGGTATTTTTTCATATTTACATCCATTGAAATCAATATAGTTTACCACAATATTTTTTGTTTCAAATAAAGGTTGTCATTTTTCTCCTCCATTCATGAGAAAAGCTATATACCTAGATAAGGAGGTGGGTCCATTAAGTAGTGGAGAGATGACTAAGTGCTACCCTGATTCATAAAAAATAAGTACTCTTTAAAAACTATATAAAGATAGGCTCTTGTGGAATAAGTTGATCCTAGTAAGGAGGATCTATGGGAAGACATGGACAAGAATCTCACAGAATGATGAAAAGGTATAGATATGTTTCCACTATCAGAGGTAATACCCATATTAATGAAATCATAGATAATGAAATATTTCTTTCACTGATTTATATTTGTACTTCATTTTTTGACTTGCTATTCCTTTATTTTGTATCTACAATGCTCATAGTGTTTCTTGATACTTCTTTGTAGAAACTTTGTGTGTTCTACCCATTTCCACTTTGAGCTATCATAGAGCTCTTGGTTTATTCAGCTTTATTTCTGAGCTGTGTACAATAGCATGGCTTACTGCTGACACATTAAATATGTGTGCTCTAGGTATATTTTAAAGTTATTAATATTACATATAATATATATATTTCACTGTTAGGGATATCTGACAGTAATTGCTTTTAGCAGTTGTAATTCATGTTTGCTGATTTCCTAAATTTTGTCAAAATAGGCATATTATTCTCCCAGATTTGTGTTTTGAGTGTTACTTTATTTATAGAAATTTATTTCTCACATTTCTTCACTGGACATTTTTAGTGTGTCCTTAAATGTTTTAGCTTATTGGCTCTCTTTTTCCTTGTTTATGGTTTATTACTGTACATATAACTTCCAGATACAATGTTTGAATTACCTTTCTTTTTCCAGAATGCTTGGGTAAAAACCAGGAATCAGAAATTCAGCATATTATCGCCAAAGGGAATGCGAAAGTACGAGCATGGTGAGAATCATAAGTAGTACCAGGCAATAGACTATAGGCAATATGATTGTTGATTGTGGATCTGCCCCTTTATTCCCTGAGAAGAAAATTTAGGAATAAGGGAAACCTTTGTAAAGTTTCTCAATGCCAAACAAATTCATAGTAAAATATTGTTGGAGCACACATACTATATATATTTTTAAAAGAGCCTAAATTGATAAGACATTTCTCTTCAAGTCTTTGGTCAGTTGAAAGATTATTTTTGATCCATTTGTAGACAAACACCTTGTTGATAAATATTCAGAAATGCCTATCACTGTTTCCACAGATAATCAAATAGTAGGTAAAAGGAGGGTAACTTGATTCTGAGTTCTGAGAAGAATCTATTTCTGATCAAAGTAATCAGACATTCAACAAATATTTATTATACATTGACTGTGGGCAGTGAAATGTTGGGTAAGAAAAACATATAGAACTTAGGTAAACCACAGTGACTCAAGGGCCTTATATTTCACAATGAAAATATGATACATGTAAAAATTTTGATACAAAACAATACATGGTTAATTTCTTTACAAATGTAAAAAAAAAAAGTGCTATGTGATGTCCAAGGCAGAATGACCATTATTTTTAGAGACATAGTATAATTGAATTGGTAGCTCTGAAATGATCTCTTTCAGGTATAGTTGTATGTATGATACTTTTTTTTCCTTGCTGATCTCCAGAAAATTCCATTAAGTTGAATTTGTCACTATAGGAGAAAAATAAGAAGAATGTAAGAATCATAATTTCTTTAGGTCAATCCCCTTTAATCCTATGATAACTAAAGGGACCAAATCATATTCACCACACAAACTAAAATTGCCAAATTGTATCCTCCAAAACCTGAGCATTTTTGTTTGTTTTTGACATTATCAGACATTATTTCAATATGTTCTTCTTGGCAAGAGCCACTTTAATAGAAAATCCACAAAGTACAGTTTCAAGAGAGCTCACCTTTTAGGATCTCATTTATATATTGAAATGAACATTTTGTAATTTCAGAGGCTTTCGAAAATGAGATATACTTGAGTACTACTATAACCAGGGAAGTAATGAAAGGGATAGAAATGTTTCCATGATTAACAGAGTATTTGGTGGTGGTTGATTTGTTATATTAAGTTATATAGTTTCTCAGATAGAAGAGACCACCTATTGTCAGAAATGCTTTCTGGACTATGCAGGACTATGTTTAATAGGGAAAATAAAATCAGAAGTGAATTATGATTGCCAAAAAAGTTATATATGTAAATCCAAAATCTCAGCACAGTAAAGTGATGTTTTTGTTCTAGAAGCAGTATTTAATGTATAGGGCAGTTAGGTAGTGTAGTGGATAGAAAGCTAGACTTGACTAAAATACGTGAAAATAAAAACTTATAGTGTAATGCAATTATGAATTTTGTAAATCATCAGAGGTTTGGAGTTGCTATTTATTGTCTTCCAGTTCCTCTGGTATAGTGGAAAGGTTGTTCTATTTAAATTTAGAGGACACAGGTTCATACCCTACTCCACTAGTTTTCTTTTTCAGAAAATTATTATCTTTATTAAGAATAAAGCCACTAGCCAAGGGCATGTGGGTCACAAGTGTGAAAAGCCAATGTTAAAATCCTAGTCTTCAGACATGAGTATTATTTATAATATAGTATTACTTCCATTTATAGTACCTAAATACCACAGGTGTTCATTTCAGCAAGAAACTATAAAATAATCTAGGTAGAGAAGCATAAACACAGATAAAATTCTCTTTTCTCTATACCTATAAATTTTGATTATGATTCAAAGATGCCAGACTTTATACATTAGATTATTAAATTGATATAACTATTTTCTTTTGCTTATATTATGCATTTCTTTAAGGATTTCCTCATTTTTTGCATATATAATGTATTTCTTTAAGAGACCTCTATTGTTTATCATTATTTTTCTACTCTTTCTGTTAAAGATGTCAATTCAAGAAGTGAACTGAAAAAAGTCAAATTTCTAAAAATTCAATTTTCCAGTCAAAATGAATTTGTTAATTTCTAAACTGCACATTGAGATTATGCTAAGGATTCTTTTAAGATATTCTAATTTGTGGAAATTTTTAGTAGATTTGTTATATAATTGTATATGAATCTTTGTTGCTTTAATTAGATTTATAAGACAAAACATTCTTAATGATTTAAGGCAGAAAATCTTGGAAATTTTACTTGTCCATCTCTGAAATGAGAACAGCACAATAGTTGAAAAGCAGATTTCAACTGGCTTTTAAAAACTCCAAAAGATGGACTCATTGAAAGAACAGTAAAAATGAATATTTGTTAAACAGATTTATAAATACAAACAACTCTTAAATGCCCTAGGGAATGTTTCTCATAATGGTTTTCTTCCACATACTTCCCATTAGTTGTAATTTACCTACAGGAACTTCTCCTTGAGAATTATGCTTATTAGGAACAACAAAATAAATCAGAAATCAGCCAACTTTAAACTTCTCTACCTTTGGTAGAAATTTAGTGATAGAAGTGATTTAAAATATATCTAAAGTGAAGTTTTTGACTTTTCTAAATCACTCAACAAAATCCAAATGAAAATATGTATTATGACCTACTGTGTGCACTGAGAAGCAGCATAACAGTGTGTAAAAACTGACTTTGGTGCCAAGAAGACTTGAATCAAGTCCCACTTCTGACATATGACATGTGCTTCATGACACGGGTCAAGATACTTAACTTCTTAATAATGTAGATAGCTGTCTAAAGTTACAAGTTGCAGGGAAGGTATCCTACCTACTCTAGTCCCATCACTCTATCTAGGTAGAATAAAGATACAAAGATAAAAAGGAAACAAGTCTTCTCCTCAAGGACCTTATGTTCTACCAGGTACATTTCACAGTCAAGTGAAATACAAATTAATTTGAAGAGAGTGAGAATATAAGTCTGAATGACTACTCTCAGACGTGTCCAATACTGTTTCTTAACTACGGTCAGACCTCTCAGGTTCTGTTCAATTATATGATTTTAATTAATACTCAGACTGGAGTAGACAGCAGAGGAAAAAATAGAGAAGCATATGAAAAGCTATATTGAGTGAAACCCAGAAATAAAATCTATGCTTTTCAGGTGTCTGGACCACTCTTTACCACATTAATAACAAATACTTAACTACACATCATAGGATAAATAATCATTGATATTTGATTTTCAAGCATATTTTAAAACTACCATTTAATTTCTTTTACTCTTATATTTTTATTTATCTATAAATCTTATGAAGATGTGAATTTGCCTCATTTGTTATCTGTAGTGTGCTTTCTTGAGCCCCACGTTTAGGTGCCAAAATGTACTGTGCTTTCTAGAGCCACACTGGGGTGCCGAAATGTACTGCCTGTACAAACTCTCTGGAGGACCTCAGGACCAGACCTAGTCCTTGGCCTTAGAGGAGGAGTGATGAGGCAGGGACCTATGTGAATGGTCAAATATGGAGCCCTTTTATTTCAAGTTCTCTCAGCCTTAAATACGTTAGTACAATTACATCACCACAGCACCCAGGGCATTTACTAATTATAAGCACCGCTTTATTATCATTTATTATTTCTTAAATGAATCTTTACTGCAAGTATCTTTGCTTCAAGTAGAACACAGGTTGCCATGACTTCTCAGGAATGCTGAGACGCTCTCAAGGGGAGATGAGAGCCAAACCAGACATTGTCAGCAAGTTCCCTCTGGGCTGAAGGGTCTTATACCTCACCAAGAGTCCCCCCACTGTCTATGGCTCTCTATACTTACCCAGCTCAACAAATAATTAGTAAATGACTTCTAAGTGCAAGTCACAATGCTAGCTCCTGGTGTTATAAAGAAAGATAATGATTGTGTGTATCTCATACTATGTGTCAGGCATTGTTCTACGCATTTTAAAATTATTTCATTTCCTCCTCACAAAACTCTTGGAGAGATAACTCAGGCAAAAAAAAATTAAGTACCCAATGGTAACACAATTGATAAAGTGTCTGAAGTCATATATATGAAGACAAGTCTTTCTGACTCTAAACCTGGCACTCTTATCTACTGTGCTTCCATGAATTCTACTTTTTAAGAACTTATATAATGGAAGGGATGAAGATACACATAAAATATAATACAAAATAGAGGAAAATAAATACATTAGAGATATTGAAACAGTTGGATTTTCTATGTAATTTAAGGTCAAAGTTCATTTCTCACTGGAGCGTTCAGGGAAAGCTTAATAGGAATTGAAGCAAGATCTTGAAAATGGGCAATAAACATTCCACTGTTTTTTCTTGTAGGAGAAGTAATGGAGCCTTGTGATTACTATATCCTTTCCTATAAAGCCAAAACATGGTTCCATGGGAAGCAGAGAAATCCAAACTCCACTACATCATGAACACGTATGTTTTGGCTCCAATGAAGGATCATATGTGCCCTGTCCCCTCAGCTGAAGAGTATATACAAATTGGAGGTCCACATGGCTTCCAATGGATCCAAAGTGTTCATGTATAGTTCCGTTGCTTCAATTCAACATCTTACTACAGTAATAATACATCATATATTTTCAAATTAGTATGGAAATGAAAAATATTTTTATTATTAGGTGTGCTACAATAATTCTAATGGCTCTAACAAAAAAAAATTGAGGCATATAAAAACTACCCTTTAGTGGATAGAGTGCTATTTCTGAGTGAGGAAGTCTCATTTTTCTAGGTTCAAATCTGCTCTCAGCCACTCATAAGCTGTCTCACCTTGAGGAAATCATGAACCCCTTTGCCTCAGTTTCTTCATTTATAACATGAGTTGGAGAAGAAAATGACAATTTTTTCTAATATCTTTGCCAAAAAATCTGAAATATGGCCACAAGGAATAATACATAACCGAATGACTAATAGCATCATTTTTGTTGCATCTAATCACTCAATCAACTTCAGTTTTCATATGCAAGTCTTCATTGAGAACATGTTTGACATTTTTATTTTTAGTGGTTCATTCATCTTTTCATTTTCCTTTTGATTAGATGTAATTTTGGCTTTTCTATAGTCATGTTATATGAAACTACTTTGTGTCATCAGAAGAATATTGTTGCAAAAAGAATATATTTGCAGGGGGAAGAAACTTAGAATAATTAAAAGTGTATGATACTTTTCCAAAACTAATACAGGAAAAAATTCTATTGAATTCTAAATACCTGTTTATGTTGATGTCATACCTGTGGTCATTATTGTATGGCAAAGGTTTAGGTGAGATAGACTGGTAAATGCATTTCCATTATTCAAAATATTTTAAGATTTCTTCTCTCATCTGCTGTTTGTACTTAGTTGCTCTATCCACAATATGCCACTGTATCAAGCTATATTTATAGCTGTATTTAACCATATCTATAATATATTGATATCTACATTACATGTGTATATATCAATACATACATTTTATATTTATCTATATCTATCTCTTCCTTAATAATATCTAGAATTCAGATTTTATATTGCATTTTAATTTTTTTATTATTTTTTTTCTTTTTCTGAGGCTGGGGTTAAGTGACTTGCCCAGGGTGGCACAGCTAAGAAGTGTTAAGTGTCTGAGACTAGATTTTAACTCGGGTCCTCCTGAATTCAGGACTGGTGCTCTATCCACTGCGCCACCTAGCTGCCCCCTATATTGCATTTTTAAAAGTACTTTGTACTTTTCAATTATTTGTTTCATACTGCTATAAAAGACTATCTTTTTTTGCAACAATATTCTTTTGTTGATACAAGCGGCTTTCCACAACATTAAATCATGATCTCAGAAAAGGTTTACATCTAATTATATCTAATCAAAAGTACTTAATAAAGGACAACTAAGCGATACAGTGGATAGAGTGCTATTTCTGGGGTCAAAAATACCTGAAAGCAACCATCCTCAGACACTTACTAGGTATATAGTCCATGGCAAATTACTTAAGTCTGTTTGGCTCAGTTTCCTAATCTGTAAAATGAACCAGAGAAGAAAATGGCAAAACACACCAGTATTTTTTTGCTAAGAAAACTTCAAATGGAACCCTGAAGAGTCAGACATGACTGAACATGAACATGACATGATTTTCACTAATGAAGGCATGAACTAAATTTTTTTAACAATATGAGGTAACTATTTTCAATATATTAAAATTATAAACTTACAAACACATGCAGTTACACATATTTAATTAACTCCAGAAGATAATTGAGCATTTTCCAAAAGAACAATTGTTTTTACACTTTGTTGTGTATAATGAGTCAGAAAGAAGTAGAAAGAACAATGATCTGTCAAACTTGAGAACTGTTTGAGAGAGAATGTATAGCAGCATAATGAGAATTGGAAATCAAGAGATCTAAATTTGAATCTTAATCCTGATGCTTAGGTTTGTGACTTTATATGCCTTGATTTTCTCCTTTGTAAAAGTGGGGATAAAAAATTTTCTTTGATGAGGTAATTAGGGTTAAGTGTCTGGCCCAGGATCCCACTTCTAGTAAGTGTTTAAAGCCTGAGTCTGAATTTGGACTCAGGTCCTCCTGACTTTATGACTGGTATTCTACCCAGGGCACATCTAACTGCCCCAGGATAATAATCTTTGCACTACTTACCTCACAAGGTTGTTGTGAGGAGCAAGATTTATAAACTTTAAAATGCTCTAGAAATGCATCATTATTATTGACCAGAGAAGCAAAACCTGAAAGTGTGAGAATTCTTACCATGAATGTACATTCATGAGTGTGGGCATGTAAGCTTGAGCATATTTATACACCAAGTTCTCAATGCCAGTGATTTTTTTTTTTCATTTGCTTCACGCTTATGATTTAAGAACTATGAGGTTTAGAGACTTTCCACTACAGAAAAAGTCATTCACTAAAAGAAATCAGAAACTCATTGCAATTTAATTTTAGGGCTATTTTAAGGGTATATTGACTTGTTACTTTCCCAAAGTCACACAACTAATTTGTTTCAGAGGGATAACCTCATCCTAGGTCTTCCCAACTCTAGATTTGACTTTTTGCTATCTTAACCAGTCCCTCAGGCAAGAATATGTTAATGATTTATTTGCTCAATAATCATTCATTAAATAGGTGTGTGAATACAAATCTAGGATGATGGTTGCTATCTTTACTTAGCTATTTGAAAGATATTAAAAATAACCAGAGAATTAAAACAAACAAAAGATAAAATAAGTATTACAAACAGCCAGAGTGCTGAGATACAGAAAACAAAAGAATAATTTGGTTTTAGGTTGAGAGTAGATGGGGGAGGTTCTTCAGTGGAGAAGCTAAAAAGCTGTGTGAGACTTTGCAAAGAGGAAATGCTGAGTTTTCTTTCTCATTAAGTCTCAGAATAAAATTCTTAAGTTAAGAGAGGTGCTGAGTGTGGAAGTCTGTAGAAGCCCTACTGAGGGAGGTCCATTATAGCATATGTTCTTATTGAGTAGTGTTTTTTTTTTTTTTTTTTTTTACTTCCCAATGGTTTATAATTTCTATTTGTTCTTTCTCACACAATATCAGGATATATTTATTCTTCTCTTCCGTTTTTTAAATAAGGAAACTGAGGTCAAATGACATCATTAAAAACTGTCCTTTAGTACTTACCACTTAATATATATGTATCCTGAACACTAAACGTGTGAAATAGCATATTTAAAGGATATCAGTTCCATCTCTCTTTAAATTTGTCTTTGGGAAAGCTCAATCTGTCCTTATTTCTCTCTCCTCTATAATGTTCTTTCTCATTATCCTAGAGTCCTATTAATTAACCTGGGATGTAGGTAAAAGAATAAAAAGTATGATTCATATTGAAAAAAATTTACATTTTCCCAACTTATCAAACAATCCTGCAGGTCCACAAATATGTGTGAAGTACTCCTTTTGATGGTTACTACTTTAAATGGTTTTGATGAGGTTAGTGGCAGTGCAGAGAGTTTTGGGAATCCACTTTTTGGTCAGCACAGATCCTTCATAAAAGAATTCATGAACCCAAAATATTGAATGACAAAAGGGAAATTTATTGTTGGATGATAAGTCAGCTTTGCTAGGAGACTGACTTCCTTAGTGGCACAGAAATAGCAAAAGGTTTTTTTGCTGAGAAGAGGATCTCTTCACAGCAGGCAGGAGTCCTAGTAGGCGGCTGTGTCAAGAGGAGAGAAAGGTCTCTTGGCAAAAGCATAATAACTTTGTTGAACATTCTGTAAAGAATAAGTGAGCAGAAACCTATTTTATAGCAGATCTTGGTGTCTTGGGGATGGGGGCGGTGCTGGGGGCAGTTTGAGCTGATCAGACCAGGATGTTCCAATTGAATGAAATCACAGAATTTGAATGGGCATCAAGCTATCCATGGAGATGGTGATGTTTCAGAATGGGGCCTTTTGCAAGACAATGCATCAGCTCCTGTCTATGGGCTGCCTTAAGAATACTAATAGCCCACCCCACTGCCCACAGAACTCCCTAGCTGAAAGTAGTTAAGGAGGTAATTGCTTGCAGGGGCATGGAAGCAAAGTAGAGAAAAAAAAATTCCAGCAGCAAAGAAAGTTCTCATCTTTAGTAAAAGTGTTAATAAAACAGACTGACGGTTTCATTGGCCTTCTGGTTGATTGTGACAGTAAGGATGTTCTCATATTTTAATTATCCCAGCCAGGGAGCTAGCATTGCCCCAAATCCCTGCTTTTGTCTCCTTGAAGGGGTGGGGGCTGTATTTGAGGTGCTGGCATTGTAGTCTAGAGTGCAAGACTGATAGGGCTTGGTCTGAGGGCATTTGAACCCAACCAAAGGGAGAAAGGATGTACTTTCTTTCCAGGCATCCCCATGAGCATGCAAAATAAGAAAAACATATTTGGAGTCAGTGTAAGCGTTCACTCTCATTCCCTTCTCCAGTTACAAAGCTCTGGTTAGGGCAGAGCTTCCAGAAGGCAACGGCTTAGCTTCTAGGGTGCCAGTGAGAGTCACCACAGAATAACATGCCTTTCTTTACCCATTTTCAGGGATCAGGGTGGCAGGATCAAAAGTATGATGCACCCAGAGATTCAGGTCAAGTAGGAGACCCTGATATCTATTAGGTCTCCCAACAAGCTACTGATGTCCTGTGGCTTCTAAAATGCTCTGAAAACCGGGGGTTAAAACCTCTAATGGCTGTCTCAAAGTTAGCTTTGAGGATCCTTCAATTGAAAGGGTCTTGACAGCTACTGCTCTAAGGCATGATGGCCATCCCAAAGAAACTAAGTCCAGTTTTAAAATGTATGGGATAAGCATACTTTTTGAAATGGCTAGCAGCTCCAGTTTCTTTAAGAAGTAGACAACAATTCTGGGATGGAAATGGCCCTGCCTTTATGGACTGCAAATCAAGATAAGACTGCAGTTAAGCTTCTCCAAATATCTTAACTGTCTAAAATTTCATGCTTCTGAAATTTCTCTGGAGGTTTGAGAAGAGAAAATTGGGTCCCCCAGTTCACCATTAAATCACCAAGCTGGGGAGGCAGAGGACAGATCTCAAGACAGATCCTGAGCCCCCCCTGCAATTCCCACTCTATTGGGGGGTGGGTTGCCAAAATTAGAGTGAAGGAGAAAGAAATTCAATGGTCTCACTGGCCACATCTGGGACTATAGAGGGTCCTGCTATTGATATCATGTTGTAACTGGAGTCAGGGAGAGCTTGACCAAACCCCAAACTCCTGCTGGGGGGCAGGGCATTGGGGAGGGGGCAGCTTGACCCCTGTACCCTCTGCTAGTGCTCCTCATGCTCAAACTCAGGGCTAGGACTGGGGTGTTTAAAGCATGAACCTCTATAGTTCCTGGGAATAGCAGCTAAGAGTAGAGACTTGTCTCCAAATCTTGCTCTAATTCCATGGACTCTCTCCTTGGCTAAAGCCTGATTCCTGTCATTAAAGACTTCAATAATAGCTGTTTGTAAGGGAGAAATTTGAGGGACCAAATCTGTTGTCTGTGATTTCCTCCATATATCTGGGGCAGGTTGTTTAACATTAACATCTCCCCAGGGTGGATCAAGGAGGTCACTGGCCTTGGACCCCTCAAAAAGCTGGGTAGGGTGGCCAGGTTTCCCCTCAGTCTGAGAGAGAATAGAATCAGAATCCTGAGGAGAAAAAAGCTGGAAGTCTCAGGATTTAGTTCAAGTGAGAGAGAGAGAGTTAAAGAGATATTGCTGGACATAAGGTCCCGTTCTGAAAGGGATTTAAGTGTGCATAGGGATGCAAAAAAAGGCTGCCTTGTCCCTAGAGGGGCTGAAAGGAGGGAGTTTGATTTCCTTCCAGCAAATTTAAGCAGCATCCAAATATGCTGTTTTAATTTAATCTTTCTAGTTTTGAGCTCTTTCAAGCTGAATTTGTCTCTGCTCAAAGAAGGATTTTTAGAAGCAGAGGTGTTTTGTCCCATTTTTGCCAAAAAAAAAAAAAAAAAAAAAAAGCCTAAGTTTTCCCGATTCTATAGCTCCCTATCTGTCTCTAGATATCTCTAGAGATGGAGAGATGACAAAATGCTCTCTGAATAAGGGGCCTTTTTGTCAGAGACTGCAGATATGCTCAACCAGGCATCCTTGAGAGAATACTGCTCGAGGCTGTGCTCCAACAACTCAAAACTTGCCAGGTATTTGAGTGTCCAGCTATAGAATAAAAACAACAAGAAAAGGCTTTACCTTGTCCAGCTTTTCAGGGATTTCCTGGTCAGGGAACCAAATGATGAGGTTAGGCAATGAGGAGAGTTGTGGTAAATCCCCTTTCTGGTTGGCACAGGTCCTTTGTGAAATAATTCATGAACCTGAAATATTGAATAGCAAAAAGGAAGTTTATTGTTCGATGAGAAGTCAGATCTGTTAGGAGACTGACTTCCTCATTGGCACAGAAATAGCAAAAGGTATTTTGCTGAGAAGAGGGTCTCTTCACAGCAGGCAGGAGTGTCAAGAGGAGAGAAAGGTCTCTTGGCAGAAGCATAATTCCTACTTTGGATATTCTGCAAAGAATGAGTGAGCAGAAACCTATTTTATGAGCAGATCTTGATGGGGGTGGGGGTGAGGGCAATTTGAGCTGATGTGCCAATTGAATAAAATTACTTTGAAGGCTTCTTCAGACTGAATTTGAATGAGGATCTGGCTATCAATGATTGTAGGGAGTGATTTGCCTTAGCAAAGCCGGTCAAGAGGATATGCTTTCTTTCATAGAGTCTCTGATGCCTGGAAGGCTAGGAATGAAAAGGGACAGAATTTTAGAGATTTAATTTTACAGTTCAAAAGAGGACATTTTTTTTTTTGCAAAGTTTACCTGCATCATTTTGATATATGTCACTTTTAGATATCTCTGTGTGATAAATATTCATAGAACATATTTATACCTTTCTAAAGGGTTAATATTTTGTTCCCACAGTTCTAAGAGGGGAGATCTATGAAATAACTACTTAATACAAGTGTTATGATCCTCAAAGTCTTTATACCCTTTCTCCCCAAATTGATGAGGTCCTGAAAGGTGAATGTGCTGGGCAGAGAGAAACTGAAGTATTTGTAAAAATTGTTTGCTGGACCAGGCATGAAGAAGGCTGTGATAAAGGTAAATGCAGTTCTGTTTAGTTCGCTATCTGTGGATGTAATCCAGTCAGTAATTTGAGCTATGTCAAGTCTGAAGCTAAATATTCCCTAGAAATCTACCTATAGCTCATGCCATTTTTTAAAGCCATCTATCCCTCTCCCATTCTACATAGTCTCTCCAAACTCCACCAAACTTTGTGAGGTTTTTCCTAACCTCACTTCTCCATCTTATAGCTGGCTAATTCTTCTGGGGTGCTAAGTGACTTTAATAAGTTACCCTAAAGGCATTCCCCAACATCAGAAGATATTTGGTTTCTTCTGGTAAAAAGAAAGTTCCATTGGGGAGCTTGCCCTTTCCTTAAAACCCCTTAATGGAGGCAGAACCAAGATGGCAGAGAAGGCACATGTGACATTTTAAGTTCCTCTCATACCCTCACTACTAATTACCAAATTTAGCCTCAAAAATAGTGCATGACTGGTAAAATTCATGAAGATTGTAAGTACAACAACTTACCAGCTGAAGATAAACTGGAAGATCTCCAAAAAAGGTTTGTCCTGAGTGGCAGGAGCAGGAGATAGGAGAGGCTAGCATAGTGAGCAGATAGAGCGGGGGCGGTCTCTATGGCTGGAAAATTTACAGGGAGTACTCTATCATAGGGTGGCTGCTCAGCTTTGGTGGCAAAGTAGTGGACCAGCAGAGAAATTAAAGCCAAAGATAGGGTGTACTCAAAAAAATCGCCAGAATCTAACATGATCTGGCTATACCCACCCAAAATCAGAAGTGAGTGATTCAGCAACAGACCACAGCACAGCTGTGCAGCCACATGTACAGCACGAGGCTTTTACCTAGGGCAGTCACAAATCTGCATGGCAGGGGGGGCTCAGCCCAGGGAAACCTTTAAGCTGCACAGAATCCTACAATATGTTGTTTACAGGTTAAAGCAGGGAGATACATATAGAGTAAAAGTAAAAGGGCTGGAGCAGAATATATTGTGCTTCAGCTGAAGTAAAAAAAAATCAGAGGTAGCCATCCTTATCTCAGATCAAGCAAAAGCAAAACTTGATCTAAGTAAAAGAGATAAGGAAGGAAACTATATCTTGCTAAAAGATAGCATAGACAATGAAGCAATATCAATACTAACCATATATGCATCAAGTGGTATAGAATCTAACTTTCGAAAGGATAAATTAAGAGAGCTGCAAGAAGAAATAGACAGCAAAACTATAATAGTGAGAGATTTCAACCTTGCACTCTCAGAATTAGATAAATCAAACCACAAACTAGATAAGAAAGAAATTAAAGAGGTAAATAGAATATTAAAAAATTAGGTATGATAGATCTTTGGAGAAAACTGAATGGTGACAGAAAGGAGTATACTTTCTTCTCAGCAATCCATGGAACCTATACAAAAATTGACTATATATTAGGGCATAAAGACCTCAAAATTAAATGCAGGAAGGCAGAAATAGTAAATGCTTTCTTTTCAGATTACGATGCAATAAAAACTACATTCAACAAAAAAGTTACGGTAAATAGACCAAAAAGTAATCAGAAACTAAATAATCACATCTTAAAAAAATGATTGGATGAAACAGCAAATTATAGACACAATTAATAATTTCACTTAAGATAATGACAACGATGAGATTTCATACCAAAATTTGTGGCATGCAGCCAAAGCAGTAGTAAGGGGAAATTTTATATCTTTAGAGGATTACTTGAATAAAATAGAGAAAGAGAAGATCAATAAGTTGGGCTTGCAACTTAAAAATCTAGAAAAATACCAAATTAAAAACCCCCAATCAAACACTAACCTTGAAATTCCAAAATTAAAAGGAGAAAATAATATTGAAATTAAAAAACCTATTGACTTAATAAATAAAACTAAGAGTTGGTTTTATGGAAAAAAACAATAAAATAGATAAATCTTTGGTAAATCTAATTAGAAAAAGGAAAGAGTAAAATCACATTGTTAGTCTTAAAAATGAAAAGAGGGAACTTTCCACCAATGAAGAAGAAATTAGAGCAATAATAAGGATTTACTTTGCCCAACTTTATGCCAATAAATTTGGATTTCTTCCTGTCTTTCTTTTTTTTTTTTTTTTTTTTTTCCTGAGGCTGGGGTTAAGTGACTTGCCCAGGGTCACACAGCTAGGAAGTGTTAAGTGTCTGAGACTAGATTTGAACTCGGGGCCTCCTGAATTCTGGGCTGGTGCTCTATCCACTGCACCACCTAGCTTCCCCTTATGCCAATAAATTTGATAACCTAAATGAAATGGATGACTACATCCAAAAATATAGGCTTCCCAGATTAACAGAGAAGGAATTAAATTGCTTAAATAGCCCCATCTCAAAAAAAAGAAAAAAAAAAAAAAAAGAAAGAAAGAAATACAACAAGCTATTAATCAACTGCCTAACAAAAAATTCCCAGGACCAGATGGATTTTCATGTGAATTCTATCAAACATTTAAAGAACAATTAGCCCCAATGCAGTATAAACCATTTGAAAAAAATAGGGAATGAAGGAGTCCTACCAAATTCCTTTTATGACACAGACATGGTACTGATACCTAAATCAGGTGGGTTGAAAAGATAGAAGTAAAATTACAGAAAAATCTCCCTTATTAATATTAATGCTAAAATCTTAAATAAAATATTAGCAAAAAGATTACAGAAATCATTCCCAGGATAATACACCATGACCAAATAGAATTTATACCAGGAATGCAGGGCTGGTTCAATATTAGGAAAACTATTAATATAACTGGCCACATCAATAACCAAATTAACAAAAACATATGATCATCTCAATAGATGCAGAAAAAGCATTTGATAAAATCCAACATCCATTCCTATTGAAAACACTTGAGAGTATAGGAATAAATGGACTTTTACTTAAAATAATCAGTAGCATTTATTTAAAATCCTCAGTAAGCATCATATGCAATGGGAATAAACTGGAAAGATTCCCAGTAAGATCAGGAGTGAAACAAGGTTGCCTGCTATCACCATTACTATTCAATACTGTATTAGAAATGTTAACTTTGGCAATAAGAGTTGAGAAAGAGATTAAAGGAATAAGAGTAGGAAATGAGGAAATCAAACTATCACTCTTTGCAGATGATATGATGGTATACTTAGAGAACCCTAGAGATTCTAATAAAAACTTATTAGAAATAATTCACAACTTTAGCCAAGTTGCTGGACACAAAATAAATCCACATAAATGCTCAGCATTTTTATACATCACTAACAAAATCCAACAGCAAGAGATACAAAGAAAAATTCCATTCAAAATAACTGTCAATAGCATAAAATATTTGGGTATCTATCTATTAAAGGAAAGTCAGGAATTATATGAGCAAAATTATAAAACACTTTCCACATAAATAAAGTCAGATTTAAATAATTGGAAAATATTAAGTGTTCTTGGATAGGCCAAGTGAATATAATAAAGATGACAATACTCCCAAAGCTAATCTATTTATTCAGTGCCATACCAATCAGACTCCTGAGAAATTATTTTAATGACCTAAAAAAAATAACAACAAAATTCATATGAAAGAACAAATGGTCGAGAATTTCAAGGGAATTAATGAAAAAACAAAACAAAACAAAACAAACAAACAAAAACAAATGAAAGTGGCCTAGTTGTACCTGATCTAAAACTATATTATAAAGAGCAGTTACCAAAAACATTTGGCATTGGCTAAGAAATAGATTAGTTGATCAATGGAATAGGTTAGGTCCACAAGACATAATAGTCAATAATTATAGCAATCTAGTATTTGACAAACCCAAAGATCCTAACTTTTGGGATAAGAATTCACTATTTAACAAAAACTGCTGGGAAGTGGAAATTAGTATGGCAGAAATTAGGCATGGATCCACACTTAAAACTATATACCAACATGATTTAGGCATAAAGAACGAGATCATAAATGAATTAGAGAAAGATAGGATAGTTTAGCTCTCAGACTTGTGGGGAGGAAGGAGTTCATGACCAAAGGAGAACTAGAGATCATTATTGATCACAAAATAGAAAATTTTGATTACATCAAAATAAAAGGCCTTTGTACAAACAAAACTAATGCAAACAAAATTATAAGGGAAGCAACAAATTGGGAAAACATTTTTACAGTTTTAAAGGTTCTAATAAAGGCCTCAGTTCCAAAATATATAGAGAACTGACTCTAATTTATAAAAAAATCAAGCCATTCTCCAATTGATAAATGGTCAAAGGATTTGAACAGACAATTTTCAAATGATGAAATTAAAACTATTTCAACTCATATGAAAGTTTTCCAAATCACTATTAATCAAAGAAATGCAAGTTAAGACAGCTTTGAGCTATCACTATACACCTGTCAGATTGGCTAAGATGACTGGAAAAAGTAATGATGAATGTTGGAAGGGATGCAAGAAAACTGGGACAGTGATGCATTGGTGGTGGAGTTGTGAACGAATCCAACCATTCTGGAGAGCAATCTGCAATTATGCCCAAAAAGTTATTAAACTGTGCATACCCTTTGATCCAGCAGTGCTACTACTGTGCTTATATCCAAAAGAAGGGAAAGGGACCTGTATGTGTCAAAATGTTTGTGGCAGCCCTTTTTGTAGTGACTAGAAACTGGAAAATGAATCAATGCCCATTAACTGGAGAATGGTTGGTTATCAATGTTATGGAATATTATTGTTCTGTAAGAAATGACCAGCAGAATAAATACAGAGAGGCTTGGACAGCCTTACATGAACTGATGCTAAGTGAAATGAGCAAAACCAGGAGATCATTATACATTTAAACAACAATACCGTATGAGGATATATTCTGATGGAAGTGGATATTTTCGACAAAGAGAAGAGCTAATTCAGCTCCAATTCATCAATGATGGACAGAATCAGCCACACCCAGAAAAGGAACACTGGGAACTGCTTCCACTTTTGTTTTTCTTCCCAGGTTATTTTTACTTTCTAAATCCAATTCTCACTGTGCAACAAGAGAACTGTTTTGTTCTGCACACATAGATTGTATCTAGGACATACTATAACATAATTAACATGCATAAGACTGCTTGCCATCTAGGGGAGAGGGGTGGAGAGAGGGAAGGGAAAAGTCAGAACAGAAGTGAGTACAAGTTATAATGTTGTAAAAAATTACCCAGGCATATGTTCTGTCAATAAAAATTAATAATAATTAAAAAAAAGATCAGCATTACTATTCAATATTGTATTAGAAATGGTAGCTTTGGCAATGAGTTGAGAAAGGAATTAGAGGAATTAGAGTACGTAATGGGGAAACCAAATTATCACTCTTTGTTGATGATATGATGATATACTTAGAGAACCCCAGAGATTCTACTAAAAAGTATTAGAAATAATCCACGCGTTTCACAATGTTACATGATAAAAAATAAACCCACATAAGTCATCAGCATTTTTTTTTATATCATTACAAAATCCAAGTTAGAGTAACAAAGAGAAATTCCATTTAAAGTAAGTATTGATAGTATAAAATATTGGGAAATCTATCTGCCAGGGGAAAATCAGAAACCATATGAACAAGACTACAGAAGACCTTCCACAAAAACAAACTTAGATCCAACCGTTTGGAAAAATATTAAATAGTCTTGGATAGGGCAAGTGAATACAATAAAGATGACAGTACTACCTAATCTATTAATTTCCCGCTATACCAGTCAGGCTGCCAAAAAAACTATTTTAATGAACTAGAAAAAATTATAACAAACTTCATATGGAAAAAGAAAAGGTCAAGAATTTCAAGGTAATTAAAGAAAAAAATCAAATGAAGGTGATCTAGCTAAACCATAACTAAAATTATAAGGCAGCAATTATCAAATCCATTTGGTAAAGCCCAAAAAATAGATGAGTTGATTAGTGGAAAGAGTTAGGTTGAAAGGACAAAATACACAACAATTTTAATAATCTATTGTTTGACAAACCAAAAAGACACCACCTTTTGAGATAATAATTCCCTTTTTGACAAACCCTAGACCTAAACCTAACCATAATCCTGCCTCCTGCTTCCTGCCTCCCCAATATAACCCTAAGACCTGAATCTAACCTTAACCATAACTCTAAATTCACTCCACCCACTTCCCAACTACCCATCATCATAATTCTAAATAAAAAACTAACCCTAACACTAAATCTAGCCCTAAATCCAACCTAAATCCCAACCAAAAACTTAAAATTCACAACCTAACCCTAACCCTTACCTGAATACTAACCCTAAACCAAATCAAAACATACCTCCAAGCCTAACCCTAAATTTAACAATAAATTTAACAATCCTGACTCCCTCAAACCAATTATGACCCTAACACTAACCTCAAAATTCACATTCTAATCCTAAAGCTAACAATAACCTTAACCATAACTATAACGCTAACTATTCCTAAACTCTAACCCTAACCCTTACCCTAACCATAACCCTAACTCTGACCATGCAACTCTAAAGCTAACCCAAAACCTAAAATTCCCATCCTAATCCTAAAGCTAAGCCTAAACCTAACCATAATAATGAGCCTAAGTATGGCTAATCCTAATCATTAACTTAAAAAAATAAACCAGACCCTAAATAGCTCCTTATTCTAACCCTAACCCTAAAACCAAATTCACTTAACCTAATCCTACCCCTAAATTCCCTAATCCTAATCCTAACACTAACCCTAACCATAAGCCTAACCCCCGAATCCCAACTCTAACTATAACCCTAAGCCTAAATTTGTCTTCCGAAGCTAACCCTAACCCTGACCCTAAACCTAACCCTAACCCTAAATTCGTGCCTCCTGAATCCCGACTCTAACACTAAATGCCTCCCAACTCTAATGCTAACACTAACCTTAAAAGCCTTCCGACTGTAACCTTAAGCCCTAAATTAAACTTTAAACCAAAATGCCTCCCAACTCTATACCCTAACCTTAACCCTAAACCCTAAATTCACACACTCATTCTAACCTTAAACCGCAACCCTGACCCTAATCCTAATGCTAAACCTAATCCTAACCCTAACACTAATTCTAACAGTAACATAAAACCATCACCCTAACCTTAAATTCACTCTTCCTGCTTAATAACTAGAAGGACACCTTATTCTTAACTCAAATTAAAACACTAAGTATAAACCAAAACTATCACTTACTCTAAGCCTAACCCTAACCCTAACCCTAACCCTAAACTTATCACTAATCCTAAATTTGCTCCTCCACCCCAAAAACTAGGACTCCTTATTTCTAACTCTAACTAAAAACCTAAATATAACCCTAACCATTACCCTAATCCTAACCCAAACCCTAATTCTAATGCTAAAATCATACCTTAACCCTAACCCTAACCCTAACCCTAAATTTGCGCCTCCCGACTCTAACCCTAACTCCCCGACTCCCGACTCCCAACTCTAACCCTAACCATAACCCTAACCCTGACCCTAAAATTTGCACCCTAATCCTAATCTTACCATAAATTTGCAACCGAAACCTAACCCAAACACAAAACCAAATGCTAACCCTAAATTCTCAACTCCTCACTCTAATACTAACATTACAACAAACCATAAGGCTAACTCCAACTAACCCAACCCTAAATGTGAACAAATCCTTACCTTAATACTAAAGCTAAAATAAAACCCTAACCTTAACTTTAAATTAACTCCTCCCACCTTGCAACTATCCAGAATCCCTCCTCTTAACTCTAACTAAAACCCTAATCCTAACTCTAATCCTAACCATAACTATAGCCCTAACTTTGCCTAACCCTAACCCTATCATTAACCTAAAACCCTAACCCGGACCCTAAATGCCTCCTTACTCTAACCCTAACCCTAAATTCCCTAACTTTAATCCTAACCCTAAATTTCAAGGGAGTCAGTGAAAAAATGTAAATGAAGTTGACCTGGCTATACCTACTAAAAAGCAGCAGTTTTCAAAACCATTTGGTACTAGCTAAGAAATAGAGTAGTTGATCAGTGGAGTAGGTTTTTCTCATAATAGTCAATGCCTATAACAGCTAGTTTTTGATAAACTCAAAGACTCCAATTTCTGGGAAAAGAACTTACTATTTGATAAAAAAAAAATTGCTGGGAAAATTGGAACATAGTATGGCAGAAACTAGGCATTGACTAATACCTAATACCTTATATCAAGTTAAGATTGAAATTGATTCACAACTTAGACATAATGGAAGATACTATAAGCAAATTAGGTATACAAGGAATAGTCTACTTTTCAGATCTATGGAAAAGGAAGGAATTTATCTACAAAAAAGAATTAGAGAACATTATGAAGTGTAAAACTGTATAATTATGATTATATTAAATTAAAATATTTTTGTTCAAAAAAATAACACTGCAGTCAAGATTAGGAGGGAAGTAGAAAACTAAGGGAAAAAAATTACATCCAAGCATTCTGATAAAGGCCTTATTTCTAAAATCTATAGAGAATTGACTAAAATTTATAAGAACACAAGGCATTCTCCAATTGATAAATGGTCAAAAGATATTAACAATTTTCAGACTATTTCTTCTCATATGAAAAAATGCACTAAATCACTATTGATTAGAGAAATGCAAATTAAGTTAACTGAATTAACACTACTCACTTCTCAGATTGGCTAAGATGACAGAAAACTATGATGATAAACAGCAGAGGATGTGGGGAAACTCCAACACTAATACATTGTTGGTGGAGTTGTGAAGTGATTCAATCATTCTGGAGAGCAATTTGGAACTACCCCTAAAAAGCTATAAAATCATTCACACCATTTGATATAGCAATGTCTCTACTGAGTTTGTGTCCCAAAGAGGGACAAAAAGGAAGCAGCATGAGCAAAAATGTTTGTAGCAGCCCTTTTTGTATTGTCATGGTACTGAAAAATGAATGGATGTTCATCTATTGGGAATAGATGAATAAATTATGGCATATGAATAATATGAAAAATTATTGCTCTAAAAGAAATGATCAACAGCATGATTTCAGCAAGGCTTGGAGAGATTTCTAATTACTAATGCTAAGTGAAGTTAGTAGAACCAAAAGAACATTTTATAAAGCAAAAAAGATTATGAGTAGATCATCACTCTGATGGACATAGCTCTTTTCAAAAGTGAGGTAATTCAAGTAAATTCCAATAGATTTATGATGGAGAGAGCCATCTGTATCCAAAAAGAGCCCAGTGAAGACTGAATGTGTATCACAACACAGTACTTTCACCATTTTTTGTTGTTTCCATGATTTTTATCTTTTTGTCATTTTTTTTCCTTTTTGATCTGATTTTTCTTGTTCAGTATGTTAAATGTGGAAATACATATAGTAAAATTCCACATTTACTATTTTGGATTTCTTGTTATCAAAGAGAAAGTGCATTGAAAGGAGGGAGAATAATTTGAAAAACAAGGTTTTGTAAGAGTGAATGTTAAAAACTATTTTTACATGCATTTTTAAAATAAAAAGCTATTATTAAAACAAAAAGAAGTACAAATGCTTTAAAGTCTAATTAGAAAACAATGCAACAGGCATTTTAAAAAGTGTACTGAGAACTGAGCCTGAATTTAGGAAGACATAAGTTCAAATCTGGCCTCAGACTCTTAACAAGCAGTGTAACTCAGAACAAGACACTTAGTCTCTTTCTGCCCAAGTTTTCACGCCAGTAAAATTGGAATAATATAACATTTACTTGTGAGATGGTTGTGAGAATCATAGTGCATAAAACAGAGTAGATATTTAATAAATGTTTGTTTACTTTCTCTTCTTCCCCTATACATACTTTACTTGCACTATAAGAGATCAAAAGAAAGCTGTGTAAATAGGTGTTTATTCTGGTTCCCAAAAGATAAATAAACTGTCAAAAAGAAGAGAAAATAAAAAAAAATCATTTTGGGCAGATTTCATTTTTATTGAAGTCATGGATTGTTTTTATGATTTGTTCTTTGATACACAGTTATTTGACATATTTAGTTTCCAAACAATTTTAATAGATACTTCCATGGTCCTTGAGTAAATATAATCTATATTGCATTATCATCAGTAAATATGTGCATTCAATATTTTTCTGCATTTGATTTTGAGGATTTTTATGCTCTAAGGCATATTAATATTTTTGTGAAGATACCATATAAAACTGATAAAAAGGTATGTTTTTTCTATTCTCATTCAGTTTTTTTCCCAGATGCCCATCATATCAAGCTTTTAAAGATTTTATTCGTTTCCTTAACTTCTTTCTTATTTATTTTTTACTAGATTTATCTAGCCAAGAAAGAAAATTGAGGTTCCCTCAGTTGTATAGTTTTGCTGTTTTTATCTTCCTCTAATTCATTCAACTTTTCCTTTAAGAATTTGGATGATATTCTTTTTGTCACACTCACATATTATTATTATTATTATTATTATTATTATTATTATTATTATTATTATTATTATTATTATTGTAGTTGGGTTTAAAAAATTTTTGCAATAGTATTATATTTTTCCAAATACATGTAAAGATAGTTTTCTGCATTCCTTTTTGTAAGATTTTATGCTCCAATTTTTTTCTCCCTCTGTACTTCCCCTGCCCTCCCAAATCCAACAAACAACCTGATATAGGTTACACAAGTAAAATATTTCAAATATATTCCTACATTTGACATGTTGTGTAGGAAAAATCAGACCAAAAGGGGAAAACAAGAAAAAGAAAAAAAGAAAAAAAATATTGAAAATAGTATGCTTCAATACACATTCAGACTCCATAGTTTTTTCTCTTGATGTGGATGGCATTTACTATTCAAAATCTATTCGTATCATCTTGGGTCATTATATTTCTAAGAAGAACTAAGGCTATAACAGTTGATCATCACATAATCTTGCCGTTGTTGTGTACATTGTTCTCTTGATTCTGCTCCTTCACTCAGCATCAGTTCATGTTTAACACTTATCATTATGTTTTCCTGTCATCTTATTCAGAGATGTCTTAATTTGCATTTTTCTAACCAATAGTGATTATATAATTTTTTCATAATATTATAAATAGTTTTAATTTCTCCATCTGAAAATTATCTGTTCATATACTTTGGCCATTTACCAACTAGGGAATAATTCTTATATACATTTGATTCAGTTCACCATATGATTTAGAAATGGGGTCTTTATCAGAAATGATGACTGGAAAAATTAGTCCCTGTCTTTCTGTTTCTTTCTAATCTTGACTGCATTTTGTTTGTGTAAAACCTTTTAAATTTAAATGTTTCAAAATTAAACATTTTGCATTTCATGATATTCTCTAGTTCTTTGGCCATAAATTTTTCCCTTCTCCAAAGATCTTATAGATAGACTACTCTTTGACATCCAAATTTGTTTGTAGTGACTTTTTATGTTTAAGTCCTGAATTCTTTTTCAAAATATAGATTTTATGCTTATTTCGTTTAAACAAATCTACTTTTGAATTTACTTTGTCTTAAATTATGGTTGCTAGTAGAGTGCATGATGCTTCAGTTAAAGCATCATGGTTTCTATTGCAGCCCTCTTTTTTAATTCTGTGTCTATCTCTCAGTTTTAAGGTGTTTCTTGTAAAAAAACAAAGATCAAAAATCAATAAAAAGAAACAAAATTTAAAAAAACATAATGTTGGATTGGATGTTCTAATCCATTCTAATGTCTACTTCTATTTTTTGGGTTGAATCCTTTCCACATTTATCATTATTACTATCTCCATGCATCTCATCTACTTTTTCTCTGCCTTTCTCTCTGTCTCCCTCTCTCTCCATCTGTCGCTCTCATCCTTTTCTTCTCCTCCTGTAAAATCTGTTTTGCTTCTGACCACTGCCTTTTTAAAAATTGCTTTCTTTTTTATTACTCATTGCTTTTTCTTACTCCATTCACTCCTACTTTCTTTTTGGATAAAATTCAATCGTGTGTGTGTGTGTGTGTGTGTGTGTGTGTGTGTGTAAATGTGTACCCTCTTTGAACTAATCTAGGTGAAAATGAGATTCAAGTATTGTCTGCCTGAATCACATTCCCTTCTACTATAGAAGGTTTTCCTATTGCAGCTCTTTTCTATGAAATAATCCCAATCCATTCAATTCTTCCTATCCCTTCTCCTTTATCCCAGTGCATCCTTTTTTTGACCATTCTTTTTCCACATCAGTCCAATATAATTGACTCATTGTCAGACCTTCTGTCTATGTAGAATCCTCTTAATTGCCATAATAATGATAAAATTTTAAAAGTAAAAGTCAATGTTCCTATATAGGAATACAAACAGTTTAGTCTTAGTCTCTTTTCATTTTTACCTTTTTATGTTTCTCTTGAATGTTGTAATTCAAAGTCAGATTCTTTTCATTTAGTCTTTTCATCAGGGATACCTGAAAGTCTTATAATTTATTAAATATTCTATTTTTCTTTGAAGGGTTACATTCCATTTTTCTATGTAGGATAATTTTGTTTAAAATCTTAGTTCCTTTTCCTTCTGGAGAATCATATGAGATTAAAAAACAGTAAAAAAAAGAAGCAGATGGCATTTTCTGTCAAAAGTCTATTGGATTTGCTTTGGATCACTGACCAATGAGAAGAACTAAATCTTTCATAGTTGATCATCACACATTCTATTCCTGGTTCTTATTGTTTCTCTCAGCATCAGTTCCTATAAATCTTTCCAAGTTTTTCTAAAATCAACTTGTTCATCATTTTTGTGGAACAATAATATTCCATTATCTTCATATATTACAATTTATTCATGCATTCCCCAAGAGATGGGCATCCACTCCTTTTCGAATTCTTTGCCCTCACACAAAGAGCTGCTACAAACATTTTTGCACATGTGGGTCCTTTCCCCCTCTTTATGATATAACCCAGTAATGGCACTGCCGGATCAGAGGGTATGCACGGCTTGATAGCCCTTTGGGCATAGTTCCAAATTGCTCTCCAGAATGGTTGGATCATTTCACAATTCCACCAACAATGCATTACTGTCCCAATTTTCCTATATCCCCTCCAACATTTATCATTATCTTTTCTTGTCATATCATTGTTTTCTTTTGAGTTTGTGTCTTGATCTTCCCTACTATTGCCATAATAGTACCTTTTCCCCCTCAATTTAAAAACCTATTTCTTGACTTTGAAATTCATGATAAAAGATGAGATCTATTCCAGCTAGGAGGGAATTGGGGAAGGATATAAGTATTCCAAGCATACAGCTTTATTTTCAGAGCAAAATCTGGGGGTTTTCAATGCTGTCAAGGTGGTGTGATCGGGGGAGAGGTTGGGCACTACTCTCCTGCTCTATACTCTGGTTTTCATTTGGGATTGTTGATTGCTTGGGATTGCAATAGATTCTGCTTCTCAATGTTACTGTCCCATTGTACCCCTGCTGCCTTTTGATTGAAAGTACTCCTTTCCACTCTTGAACTGTGGCTTAGAATTTAATTTAGACAATGGAGGTGAGAAACACCATCTAGTTCTGCATTCAATGCCAAGGCAGGGTTCCCCTGTGATCCCTTTCTTGTAATATCTAGGCTAGACTCTCTTTGGAGAGTTGGGCCTTGGTCTTTAGGTGGAGAAGTAATAAAGATAGGAGAACCACCATGAGGCTGGTTAAAGATGGAGTAACAAATCTTCTCTGTGTCTGTGTCTGAGACTCTTCTGTGACTCTCAGCTCTTAAATACCTCAGTATGATACAGCACACTGAGCATGCATGGACTGTTAGAAGAGCCATTACATCACCATATAATGCTAAGTTGTGCTTAACTAGAGAATCATTATCTTATCAATCACATTGAGTAGATGCTTAACTATAAGCACCCTGCTGTCAGTATCTTAAGTATACCTTTTCCAAGTTTTGGTCCCCCTTAACATCTCTACCTTGAGAGCTTCTGAAGCCCTTGCTTGAGGCATCTTTTTTTGCAGGTATCTTGTTCCACCACTATTGTTGTATCCATTTGAGCTTTTGTGCAGCCTCTCTTAGGGCAGTCATTTTTACTCTTTTAATTGCTTGGGCTAGAAGAATGTTTCATCTTGACCCTTAGTTGACTATACTAGAGTATTTCCTCTATTCTACCATCTAAGGTTCTATCCCCAAAAGTCTTCTGTGTGATTTAAATTTCAGAAATTATATTGGTGCCAGACTGAGAACTTTGACTACTAAAGCTAAAAAGTCATTCATTAAAATTCACAATGTGTTAAGCAATGGAATTTAAAAATATTTTATTTGTTAAAAAATAGGCACTCTTTGAAAGCTTTTGACAGTGGAGTGATATCATACTGATGAATTAGTTGGCAGTAGCTTCTAGGAGGAAAAGAGAGTTTTCACAGAAAGTTTTGTTAAAAGTTTAATGGAGAAGATGGCGGCGTGGAGGCAGACAGCTGCTTGAGCTCCTCGTTTTCTCTCATAACTTACTTCATGACAAGCCTCTGACTTAATGCTTGACCCAGAAAGAAATCCACAGATGATCACCAAGAGAAGACATCCTTGAAAGTCGTCAGAAAAGGTCTGTGTTTGCTCGGGGGAGGGTCAATCAGACTGGGCGCAGACTGAAGGCAGACAGCCAGAGCAAGACAGGCAGCTCACACAGCTCAGACCAGAGGGGGAGGGGTGTGATCTCTGCCGTTTCTGTGAAAGGGCTTTTGCCCCAGTGTGGATGCTCTGTCTTGGCAGCAAGCCAGGAGCGGCGGAGAGGGTGTAAACACCGGAGGTGAAGATTAAAACCCCAAAAATCCATTGTCTCTCAGAGCCCCGCCACCCCCAACCCCCACCTGGACTGACTGGGTGCGTTCTCAGAGCCTCAGAGCGCAGACTCAGTACAGTCATTGCTGTTCTGTTAGTGGCTCTCTACTGCCCTACCCCCAGTCTGTAGAGGAAGCCCATTAATACCATCCAGTCCCATCCCCCACAAAACAGACCAATTGTTTCTCTTGTCAGTTTGTTTTCTTTGATTCCTACTCTGACAAAATGAACAAAAAATTCAAAAGGGCTCTAACCATTGACAGCTTCTGTGTGGAGAGGGAGCAGACTTCAAATGCTGAGGAGACTAGGAACAGACTGTCCCCAGATGTATCCCCTGGGAGGGATATAAGCTGCTCCTCAATACAAAAGAACCTCATAGAGGAAATCAAAAAGGCTCTCACAAGAGAGCTGGAAGAGAAATGGGAAAAGGAAAGGGAAGCTTGGCAAGAGAGCCTGGAGAAGTCATCCCATGCATTCAAAGACAGAATGGATAAAGAAATCAAATCATTGAGAAACAAGATTAGTGAGCTGGAAAAGGTAAACAACTCCAAGGAAAACAGGATTAGAGAGCTGGAAAAAGAAATCAGCTCTCTAAAAAATAAAATGGATAAAATGGAAAAAAATTCCATAGAAGATAAAAACTCAATTGGACAATTACAAAGAGATATAAAAAAAGTGAGTGAAGAAAATACATCATTGAAAATTAGACTGGAACAAGTAGAAATGAATGACTCAAGGAGAAACCAAGAGGGAGTCAAGCAAAACCAGAGAAATGAAACAATTGAAAAGACTGTCAAGTACCTTACCAGAAAGACAACAGACCTGGAAAACAGATCCAGGAGAGACAATTTGAGAATAATCGGACTCCCTGAAAAATGGGAGGAAAAAAAGAGCTTGGACACCATTTTTGAGGAAATTATCAAAGAGAACTGCCCAGACGTTTTGGAAACAGAGGGTAAAATAGACATTGAAAAAATTCATCGATCACCTACTGAAAGGGACCCTAAAATCAAAACGCCAAGAAATATATTGGCCAAGTTCAAGAACCATCGGACCAAGGAAAAGATATTGGAAGCTGCTAGAAAAAAACAATTCAGATATAGAGGATCCACAATAAGGATAACACAGGATCTAGCAGCGTCCACATTAAAAGAACGCAGGGCCTGGAACATGATATTCCGAAAGGCTAAGGAACTTGGTATGCAGCCAAGAATAACTTACCCAGCAAGAATGAGCATCGTTTTCCAGGGAAGAAGATGGACATTTAACGAAATAAATGAATTCCATCTATTTTTGATGAAAAAACCAGACCTACATAAAAGGTTTGATCTTCAAATACAGAACTCAAGAGACTTCTAAAAAAGGTAAAAAGAAATCTTGAGAACTATACTTCTATCAAAAAAATATGTAAAGAACATATGTACAATTTGTCTTAGAAACTAGAGGTGGAAAGGAGATTATATCATAAAAAAGTGTAAAGTGGTGGTACTATATCTCATGAAGAGGCAAAGGTAACCTATTATATCTGAGAGAAAGAAAGGAGGGAGATGAACATAGCGTGTATCAATAGACATATTCGATTTATGGTGAAACTTCTTCCACTTCATTGAAAAGTGAAAGGGAAGGAGTAAGCTAAGAGGAAGGGAATACAGTAATTTCAAGGAAAAGGGGTAAAATAAGGGGAGGATCTTTTAAGGTGGGGGAGGGATCCTAAAAAGGGAGGGCTGTGAAAAGCAAGTGGTGTTCACCAGTTTAATACTGGATAGGAGGGTAAGAGGGAAGGAAAGGGGAAAAGCATAAGCAGGGGTTAATAGGATGGCAAGCAATATAGAATTAGTCCTTCTAACCATAAATGTGAATGGGGCAAACTGCCTCATAAAGAGGAAGCAGTTAGCAGACTGGATTCAAAGTCAGAATCCTACTATATGTTGTTTACAGGAAACACCCCTGAAACAGGATGAGACATTCAAACTAAAAGTAAAAGGGTGGAGCAGAATCTATTATGCTTCAGGCAAAACCAAAAAAGCAGGAGTAGCCATCCTCATCTCAGATCAACCAAAAACAAAAATTGATCTAATTAAAAGAGATAAGGAAGGGCATTATATCCTTCTAAAGGGAAGCATCAATAGTGAAGCAGTATCAATATTAAACATGTATGCACCAAGTGGTGCAGCATCTAAATTCTTAAAAGAGAAATTAAGAGAGCTGCAAGAGGAAATAGATAGCAAAACTATAATAGCGGGAGATCTCAACCTTGCACTCTCAGAATTAGATAAATCAAACCACAAAATAAATAAGAAAGAAGTCAAAGAGGTAAATAGAATACTAGAAAAGTTTGATATGATAGATCTTTGGCGAAAGCTAAATGGAGACAGAAAGGAATATACTTTCTTCTCAGCAGTTCATGGAACCTATACAAAAATTGATCATATACTAGGGCATAAAAACCTCAAAATCAAATGCAGTAAGGCAGAAATAGTAAATGCATCCTTTTCAGACCATAATGCAATCAAAATAACATTTAATAAAAAGCCAGGGGAAAAGAGACCAAAAAATAATTGGAAACTAAATAATCTTATATTAAAGAATGATTGGGTAAAACAGCAAATCATAGACATAATTAATAATTTCACCCAAGAAAATGACAATAATGAGACATCATACCAAAATGTGTGGGATACAGCCAAAGCAGTAATAAGGGGAAGTTTTATATCACTACAGGCCTACTTGCATAAAATAGAGAAAGAGAGGGCCAACGAATTGGGCTTACAACTAAAATTGCTAGAAAAGGAACAAATTAAAAACCCAAAACTTGAAATTCAAAAAATAAAAGGTGAGATTAATAAAATTGAAAGTAAAAAAAACTATTGAATTAATTAATAAAACTAAGAGTTGGTTTTATGAAAAAACCAACAAAATAGACAAACCCTTAGTAAACCTGTTAAAAAAAGGAAAGAGAAAAAGCAAATTGATAATCTTGAAAATGAAAAGGGTGAACTCACCACTAATGAAGAGGAAATTAGAAGAATAGTTAGGAGCTACTTTGCTCAACTTTATGCCGATAAATTTGATAACTTAAATGAAATGGAAGAATACCTTCAAAAATATAGCTTGCCCAGATTAACAGAAGAAGAAGTAAGTAGTCTAAATAGTACCATCTCAGAAAAAGAAATAGACCAAGCTATTAACCAACTTCCTAAGAAAAAGTCCCCAGGACCAGATGGATTTACAGGTGAATTCTACCAAACATTTAAAGAACAACTAACTCCAATGCTATGTAAACTATTTGAAAAAATAGGGATTGAAGGAGTCCTACCAAATTCCTTCTATGACACAGACATGGTACTGATACCTAAACCAGGTAGATCAAAAACTGAGAAAGAAAACTATAGACCAATTTCCTTAATGAATATTGATGCTAAAATCTTAGATAAGATATTAGCAAATAGACTTCAGAAAATCATCCCCAGGATAATACACTATGACCAAGTGGGATTTATACCAGGAATGCAGGGCTGGTTTAATATTAGGAAAACTATTAGTATAATTGACCATATTAATAATCAAATTAAGAAAAACCATATGATCATCTCAATAGATGCAGAAAAGGCATTTGATAAAATCCAATATCCATTCCTACTAAAAACGCTTGAGAGTATAGGAATAAACGGACTATTCCTTAAAATAATAAGGAGCATATATTTAAAACCTTCAGTAAACATCATATGTAATGGTGATAAACTAGAACCTTTCCCTGTAAGATCAGGAGTGAAACAAGGTTGCCCACTATCACCATTACTATTCAATATAGTACTAGAAACTCTAGCCTTGGCAATAAGAGCCGAGAAAGAGATCCAAGGAATTAGAGTAGGAAATGAAGAAATCAAATTGTCACTTTTCGCAGATGACATGATGGTATACTTAGAGAACCCCAAAGACTCTGCTAAAAAGCTATTAGAAATAATTCAGAATTTTAGCAAAGTCACAGGATACAAAATAAGTCCACATAAATCCTCAGCATTTTTATACATTACCAACACAATCCAACAGCAAGAGATACAAAGAGAAATTCCATTCAAAATAACAGTCGATACTATAAAATATTTGGGAATATATCTACCAAAGGAGAGTCAGGAATTATATGAGCAAAATTACAAAACACTTGCCACAAAAATAAAGTCAGATTTAAATAATTGGAAAGACATTCAATGTTCTTGGATAGGCCGAGCGAATATAATAAAGATGACAATACTCCCCAAACTAATCTATTTATTTAGTGCTATACCAATCAGACTCCCAAGAAACTATTTTAATGACCTAGAAAAAATAACAACAAAATTCATATGGAAGAATAAAAGGTCGAGAATTGCAAGGGAACTAATGAAAAAAAAAGTCAGAGGAAGGTGGTCTAAGTGTACCTGATTTAAAGCTATATTATAAAGCAACAGTCACCAAAACCATTTGGTATTGGCTAAGAAATAGACTAGTGGATCAGTGGCATAGGTTAGGTTCACAGGGCAAGATAGTGAATAAAAATAGCAATCTAATCTTTGACAAACCCAAAGATCCCAAATTTTGGGATAAGAATTCATTATTTGACAAAAACTGCTGGGAAAACTGGAAATTAGTATGGCAGAAACTAGGCATGGACCCACATTTAACACCACATACTAAGATTAGATCAAAATGGGTCCAAGATTTAGGCATAAAGAACGAAATCATAAATAAAGTGGAGGAACATGGGATGGTTTACCTCTCAGACTTGTGGAGGAGGAAGGAGTTTGTGTCCCAGGGAGAACTAGAGACCATTATTGATCACAAAATAGAACATTTTGATTACACCAAATTAAAAAGTTTCTGCACAAACAAAACTAATGCAAACAAGATTAGAAGGGAAGTAACAAATTGGGAAAACATTTTTACAGTTAAAGGTTCTGATAAAGGCCTCATCTCCAAAATATACAGAGAATTGACTTTAATTTATAAGAAATCAAGCCATTCTCCAATTGATAAATGGTCAAAGGATATGAACAGACAATTTTCAGATGATGAAATTAAAACTATTTCCACTCATATGAAAGAGTGTTCCAAATCACTATTGATCAGAGAAATGCAAATTAAGACAACTCTGAGGTATCATTACACACCTGTCAGATTGGCTAAGATGACAGGAACAAATAATGATGAATGTTGGAGGGGCTGTGGGAAAACTGGGACACTGATGCATTGTTGGTGGAGTTGTGAAAGAATCCAACCATTCTGGAGAGCAATCTGGAATTATGCCCAAAAAGTTATCAAAATGTGCATACCCTTTGACCCAGCCATACTACTACTGGGCTTATACCCCAAGGAACTACTAAAGAAGGGAAAGGGACCTGTATGTGCCAAAATGTTTGTGGCAGCCCTTTTCATAGTGGCTAGAAGCTGGAAGATGAATGGATGTCCATCAATTGGAGAATGGTTGGGTAAACTATGCTATATGAATGTTATGGAATATTATTGTTCTGTAAGAAATAACCAACAGGAGAAATACAGAGAGGCTTGGAGAGACTTACATCAACTGATGCTGAGTGAAACGAGCAGAACCAGAAGATCATTATACACTTCAACAATGATACTGTACGAGAATGTATGCTGATGGAAGTGGATTTCTTCAACATAGAGAAGAGCTAATCCAATTCCAATTGATTAATGATGGACAGAACCAGCTACATCCAGAAAAGGAACACTGGGAAATGAATGTAAACTGTTATTTTTACCTTCTGAATCCAATTCTTCCTGTGCAACAAAAAATTCGGTTCTACACACGTATATTGCCATCTGGGGGAGGGGGTTGGGGGAAGAAGGGAAAAAATCTGAATAGAAGTAAGTGCAAGGGATAATGTTGTAAAAAATTACCCATGCATATGTACTGTCAAAAAATGTTATAATTATAAAATAAAATTAAAAAAAAAAAAGACTTCCAATAAAAGGAAATATTGCCTCTTGGATTAAAAAAAAAAAAAAAAAAAAAAAAAAAAGTTTAATGGAAAAAAAATCAGGTATCAATGATAAGCCTGGAATAATATTCAGTGACTTTGAAATTCAGAGTCATTTAGGAGGAGAAAGGGACTTCATTGTAGTCTAGTCCAATTACTACCCCCAAAAGAATTCCATCTTTACCATATCTAAGAAGTGATTATTCAGTATTTTCTAAACTTCTATTGGGGATGAAATTAATTAAGTCCAAAAAAGACCCATCCCAATTTTGGAGACTACTTCTTTTGCCCATTTTTGTATTTCTTTCCAACACAAATTATAAGAAGCTTGCATGTGAAACCACATTAATGTATTTCCTAATTAAACTAGTATGGTTATATGTTATCTTCATCCCTACAAGACTGAAAATTATCATGCCAAATCTATCTGACGTAATTTTACAAGTCATGCTGTGCCACAGATGAGAGTGTGAAGACTTAGAAATAATGGTTCCAATCATGTATTCTGCTTCAAAACTTGACATGCCATTTCCTACATTTAGGAAAATCCTAGTAGTCATAATGTATTATACATATATAGCATGACTTTCAATAAAACATAAGGAATACTGGTAAGACTCATAACACAAATATGCTTCCTTCACACAAACATAATGTCTAAAATTATACCATTAGCAATTTATTCATTTTTATTAATCATTATTTTCCATAGAAAATGAATATGGGTGTGATTATATGTGGACTGGGAGATTATTGAATATTAATATTAGTAAGTTATAGTATTATCAAAACTTATCAAGACTATGGTGAGTTACTTTATAAGATCTTTTATTTCCTTATAAATAGGAAAAAAAAGGTAAAATAACTTAATCTAAAGTTTTGCCTGGGTTATTTCTTTTAATGTAATGATATTCAGATGTGGTGCAATAGATTGTTAGACCAACAATTATGGAAATCTAATTAAAATGCAATTTCAGACATTTACTGTTGTAGTGTCCTGGGACATAACTTTATTTTTTTTAATTTTTTCCTTAGGATATTACTTAACCTCTGTCTTCGTCAGTTTCCAAGTCTGTAATATGCAGATAATAATAGTACCTATCTCATAAGACTGTATTGAGGATAAAATGAGATACCAAACCTTAAAATATTATAAAAATATTATGACAGTTTGTGATGGTCATGACTTCTAGAAAGTTTTCTAAAAAGGCAAATTATAGCTTTGAGGTAGAGCTCTTTTTGTCAAGGGAATGTCTTTGGCTTTTGCAAAAAAATGCTTTGTATGTTTTCACTATTCCTCATTGGGATATCTAGGAGTGCAGATGAAACTTCAAAATGAAAACACAGAAAACTTTCAATCTGACATGGGCTGACACCCAGGAGGCAGGAGAAATTGTTTTGCTTACTACCCTGGAGGTTGAACTAAAGTATATAGATTTTCTGAGGAGTAAATGGAGACTATTGAACATTAGCAATGTAAGGAAACAGGAAGAGTTAGCAGGAGGTGAGACTTACCTTTTCCTATATAATTTTGAAACTATCTGTATCCTTTTGGAGCATTTGTAAGAGTAACACAGAATATAGGAAAGGATAGATAATTGAAAAGTGAAACTTTAGAAGTTTCATGGATTCTATTGATAGTTATTTCATATGAATATTATGTGTGTTTTGGAAAATTGGTCATCTTGTCTGTATCTTTAACTCTATGTTATATTTATATCCTTCAAGAAATATGTCTTTCTGCAATGTGTACCAAGAATTCTCTCTTAATTCATGCATTTTGAGAATTGCAATTAAAAAAAAAAAAGATCACCTTAAACTCTTAACTGAATTCTCATCTATTATAATTTATGCCCAATTTTCTTTCTCCCATGTTCTGGTAACTCAACAGAAATTACTCAATACCTTCAACATAATATTACTTCTGTTACCTATGATAAATTTCACTGATAAAATCTATAATCCCCACAAATAGAGAACACTGAAATATAGATGAGATCTGTCTCCTTTGCTCTTTAATGGGCAAAATGAATTTAACACAGAATGCCATAATTCACTTCTGTGTTATTCTCATGTACATAGTTGCTTTGAGCTTGTTATTGAAGTAATGAACAAGAAAGTGAGAACATCAAAAGAATGAAATAGTATGTTTTATGTTTTATTTAGTGCTATCATCCATCCAAGTAAGTTTTGATTAAAGGAACAAAAGGTACATTTGCATAAGGTTGTTCTAGAATGTATTAATTTCTTTCTGAATGTATGACTCTTCTTGTTGATTTGAAAGATAGATTTAATCATAACTGGATTGGGCTATAAATTTGGGCTATAAATAATAGATTTCAGCTTTCTGGTGTTATGACATTTGAAATTAGTATGAAAATAGTATTGCATCAATTTTGCATCAAATAATCATAAAAATAAAAATGTATATATTTGATACATAATTAAATTTCAGAGTATCCACTGACACAGAGAGGTTAAGTAACTATTTAGTGATGATTCAGGTATTCAGAGGCAGTTCTTGAAGTAATTTATTCTTGATTCCAGATCCATGTGCCTATATACTAATTAATCTACCAATTTTTTCCTTAGTGAGAACACTTATCTGTATTTTTGAATTACTTGAGACCTTCTAATTCAGTTCTTAATATTTTTTCTCCCTATATTTGCATAGGTACATCTATATCTTGCCACTTGGACCTGAATGTCTCTGGAGGAGAAAGTGAGGCAAATGATTTTGTACAGCCTTTGTACAACCTCACTTAAATTTAATTCACTTGCATGTCATTACATCACTTCCCTGATGTTTTGGTCATTTTGAGAGTGAAGGACAAATAACAACAATAATTTATATTAAAGGAGTTGTTTTTTTTTAATTTTAATTTTATTTTATAATTATAACATTTTTTGACAGTACATATGCATGGGTAATTTTTTACAACATTATCCCTTGCACTTACTTCTATTCAGATTTTTTCCCTTCTTCCCCCAACCCCCTCCCCCAGATGGCAAGCAGTCTTATATATGTTAAATATATTACAGTATATTCTAGATACAATATATGTGTGTAGAACTGAATTTTTTGTTGCACAGGAAGAATTGGATTCAGAAGGTAAAAATAACAGTTTACATTCATTTCCCAGTGTTCCTTTTCTGGATGTAGCTGGTTCTGTCCATCATTAATCAATTGGAATTTGATTAGCTCTTCTCTATGTTGAAGAAATCCACTTCCATCAGCATACATTCTCGTACAGTATCATTGTTGAAGTGTATAATGATCTTCTGGTTCTGCTCGTTTCACTCAGCATCAGTTGATGTAAGTCTCTCCAAGCCTCTCTGTATTTCTCCTGTTGGTCATTTCTTATAGAACAATAATATTCCATAACATTCATATAGCATAGTTTACCCAACCATTCTCCAATTGATGGACATCCATTCATCTTCCAGCTTCTAGCCACTATGAAAAGGGCTGCCACAAACATTTTGGCACATACAGGTCCCTTTCCCTTCTTTAGTAGTTCCTTGGGGTATAAGCCCAGTAGTAGTATGGCTGGGTCAAAGGGTATGCACATTTTGATAACTTTTTGGGCATAATTCCAGATTGCTCTCCAGAATGGTTGGATTCTTTCACAACTCCACCAACAATGCATCAGTGTCCCAGTTTTCCCACAGCCCCTCCAACATTCATCGTTATTTGTTCCTGTCATCTTAGCCAATCTGACAGGTGTGTAATGATACCTCAGAGTTGTCTTAATTTGCATTTCTCTGATCAATAGTGATTTGGAACACTCTTTCATATGAATGGAAATAGTTTTAATTTCATCATCTGAAAATTGTCTGTTCATATCCTTTGACCATTTATCAATTGGAGAATGGCTTGATTTCTTTTAAATTAAAGTCAATTCTCTGTATATTTTGGAGATGAGGCCTTTATCAGAACCTTTAACTGTAAAAATGTTTTCCCAATTTGTTACTTCCCTTCTAATCTTGTTTGCATTAGTTTTGTTTGTGCAGAAACTTTTTAATTTGGTGTAATCAAAATGTTCTATTTTGTGATCAATAATGGTCTCTAGTTCTCCCTGGGACACAAACTCCTTCCTCCTCCACAAGTCTGAGAGGTAAACCATCCCATGTTCCTCCACTTTATTTATGATTCGTTCTTTATGCCTAAATCTTGGACCCATTTTGATCTAATCTTAGTATGTGGTGTTAAATGTGGGTCCATGCCTAGTTTCTGTCATACTAATTTCCAGTTTTCCCAGCAGTTTTTGTCAAATAATGAATTCTTATCCCAAAATTTGAGATCTTTGGGGTTTGTCAAAGATTAGATTGCTATTTTTATTCACTATCTTGCCTTGTGAACCTAACCTATGCCACTGGTCAACTAGTCTATTTCTTAGCCAATACCAAATGGTTTTGGTGACTGTTGCTTTATAATATAGCTTTAAATCAGGTACACTTAGACCACCTTCCTCTGAGTTTTTTTTCATTAGTTCCCTTGCAATTCTCGACCTTTTATTCTTCCATATGAATTTTGTTGTTATTTTTTCTAGGTCATTAAAATAGTTTCTGGGGAGTCTGATTGGTATAGCACTAAATAAATAGATTAGTTTGGGGAGTATTGTCATCTTTATTATATTCGCTCGGCCTATCCAAGAACACTGAATGTCTTTCCAATTATTTAAATCTGACTTTATTTTTGTGGCAAGTGTTTTGTAATTTTGCTCATATAATTCCTGACTCTCCTTTGGTGGATATATTCCCAAATATTTTATAGTATCGACTGTTATTTTGAATGGAATTTCTCTTTGTATCTCTTGCTGTTGGATTGTGTTGGTAATGTATAAAAATGCTGAGGATTTATGTGGATTTATTTTGTATCCTGTGACTTTGCTAAAATTCTGAATTATTTCTAATAGCTTTTTAGCAGAGTCTTTGGGGTTCTCTAAGTATACCATCATGTCATCTGCGAAAAGTGACAATTTGATTTCTTCATTTCCTACTCTAATTCCTTGGATCTCTTTCTCGGCTCTTATTGCCGAGGCTAGAGTTTCTAGTACTATATTGAATAGTAATGGTGATAGTGGGCAACCTTGTTTCACTCCTGATCTTACAGGGAAAGGTTCTAGTTTATCACCATTACATATGATGTTTACTGAAGGTTTTAAATATATGCTCCTTATTATTTTAAGGAATAGTCCATTTATTCCTATACTCTCAAGAGTTTTTAGTAGGAATGGATGTTGGATTTTATCAAATGCTTTTTCTGCATCTATTGAGATGATCATATGGTTTTTATTAATTTGATTATTAATATGGTCAATTATACTAATAGTTTTCCTAATATTAAACCAGCCCTGCATTCCTGGTATAAATCCCACTTGGTCATAGTATATTATCCTGGGGATGATTTTCTGAAGTCTATTTGCTAATATCTTATTTAAGATTTTAGCATCAATATTCATTAAGGAAATTGGTCTATAGTTTTCTTTCTCAGTTTTCGATCTACCTGGTTTAGGTATCAGTACCATGTCTGTGTCATAGAAGGAATTTGGTAGTACTCCTTCAATCCCTATTTTTTCAAATAGTTTACATAGTTTTGGAGTTAGTTGTTCTTTAAATGTTTGGTAGAATTCACCTGTAAATCCATCTGGTCCTGGGGACTTTTTCTTAGGAAGTTGGTTAATAGCTTGGTCTATTTCTTTTTCTGAGATGGTACTATTTAGACTACTTACTTCTTCCTCTGTTAATCTGGGCAAGCTATATTTTTGAAGGTATTCTTCCATTTCATTTAAGTTATCGAATTTATCGGCATAAAGTTGAGCAAAGTAGCTCCTAACTATTGTTCTAATTTCCTCTTCATTAGTGGTGAGTTCACCCTTTTCATTTTCAAGACTATCAATTTGCTTTTTCTCTTTCCTTTTTTTAATCAGGTTTACTAAGGGTTTGTCTATTTTGTTGGTTTTTTCATAAAACCAACTCTTAGTTTTATTAATTAATTCAATAGTTTTTTACTTTCAATTTTATTAATCTCACCTTTTATTTTTTGAATTTCAAGTTTTGTGTTTGTCTGGGGGTTTTTAATTTGTTCCTTTTCTAGCAATTTTAGTTGTAAGCCCAATTCGTTGGCCCTCTCTTTCTCTATTTTATGCAAGTAGGCCTATAGAGATATAAAACTTCCCCTTATTACTGCTTTGGCTGTATCCCACACATTTTGGTATGATGTCTCATTATTGTCATTCTCTTGGGTGAAGTTATTCATTATGTCTATGATTTGCTGTTTTACCCAATCATTCTTTAATATAAGATTATTTAGTTTCCAATTATTTTTTGGTCTCTTTTCCCCTGGCTTTTTATTAAATGTTATTTTGATTGCATTATGGTCTGAAAAGGATGCATTTACTATTTCTGCCTTACTGCATTTGATTTTGAGGTTTTTATGCCCTAGTATATGATCAATTTTTGTATAGGTTCCATGAACTGCTGAGAAGAAAGTATATTCCTTTCTGTCTCCATTTAGCTTTCGCCAAAGATCTATCATATCAAACTTTTCTAGTATTCTATTTACCTCTTTGACTTCTTTCTTATTTATTTTGTGGTTTGATTTATCTAATTCTGAGAGTGCAAGGTTGAGATCTCCCGCTATTATAGTTTTGCTATCTATTTCCTCTTGCAGCTCTCTTAATTTCTCTTTTAAGAATTTAGATGCTGCACCACTTGGTGCATATATGTTTAATATTGATACTGCTTCATTATTGATACTGCCCTTTAGCAGGATATAATGCCCTTCCTTATCTCTTTTAATTAGATCAATTTTTGTTTTTGGTTGATCTGAGATGAGGATGGCTACTCCTGCTTTTTTGGTTTTGCCTGAGGCATAATAGATTCTGCTCCACCCTTTTACTTTTAGTTTGAATGTCTCACCCTGTTTCAGGTGTGTTTCCTGTAAACAACATATAGTAGGATTCTGACTTTTAATCCAGTCTGCTAACTGCTTCCTCTTTATGAGGCAGTTTGCCCCATTCACATTTATGGTTAGAAGGACTAATTCTATATTGCTTGCCATCCTATTAACCCCTGCTTATGCTTTTCCCCTTTCCTTCCCTCTTACCCTCCTATCCAGTATTAAACTGGTGAACACCACTTGTTTTTCACAGCCCTCCCTTTTTAGGATCCCTCCCCCACCTTAAAGATCCTCCCCTTATTTTACCCCTTTTCCTTGAAATTACTTTATTCCCTTCCTCTTAGCTTACTCCTTCCCTTTTACTTTTCAATGAAGTGGAAGAAGTTTCACCATAAATCGAATATGTCTATTGATACACTCTATGTTCATCTCCCTCCTTTCTTTCTCTCAGATACAATAGGTTACCTTTGCCTCTTCATGAGATGTAGTACCACCACTTTACACTTTTTTATGATATAATCTCCTTTCCACCTCTTGTTTCTAAGACAAATTGTACATATGTTCTTTACATATTTTTTTGACAGAAGTATAGTTCTCAAGATTTCTTTTTACCTT
Source organism: Sminthopsis crassicaudata (assembly GCF_048593235.1). NCBI lineage: Eukaryota > Metazoa > Chordata > Mammalia > Dasyuromorphia > Dasyuridae > Sminthopsis > Sminthopsis crassicaudata. Next base: position 232,041,130 of record NC_133619.1, read on the forward strand.
TTTAGAAATCTCTTGAGTTCTGTATTTGAAGATCAAACCTTTTATGTAGGTCTGGTTTTTTCATCAAAAATAGATGGAATTCATTTATTTCGTTAAATGTCCATCTTCTTCCCTGGAAAACGATGCTCATTCTTGCTGGGTAAGTTATTCTTGGCTGCATACCAAGTTCCTTAGCCTTTCGGAATATCATGTTCCAGGCTCTGCGTTCTTTTAATGTGGACGCTGCTAGATCCTGGGTTATCCTTATTGTGGATCCTCCATATCTGAATTGCTTTTTTCTAGCAGCTTCCAATATCTTTTCCTTTGTCTGATGGTTCTTGAACTTGGCCACTATATTTCTTGGCGTTTTGATTTTAGGGTCCCTTTCAGTAGGTGATCGATGAATTTTTTCAATGTCTATTTTACCCTCTGTTTCCAGAATGTCTGGGCAGTTCTCTTTGATAATTTCCTTGAAAATGGTATCCAAGCTCTTTTTTTCCTCCCATTTTTCAGGGAGTCCGATTATTCTCAAATTGTCTCTCCTGGATCTGTTTTCCAGGTCTATTGTCTTTCTGGTAAGGTACTTGACAGTCTTTTCAATTGTTTCATTTCTTTGGTTTTGCTTGACTCCCTCTTGGTTTCTCCTTGAGTCATTCATTTCTGCTTGTTCCAGTCTAATTTTCAATGATGTATTTTCTTCACTCACTTTTTTTATATCTCTTTGTAATTGTCCAATTGAGTTTTTATCTTCTATGGAATTTTTTTCCATTTTATCCATTTTATTTTTTAGAGAGCTGATTTCTTTTTCCAGCTCACTAATCCTGTTTTCCTTGGAGTTGTTTACCTTTTCCAGCTCACTAATCTTGTTTCTCAATGATTTGATTTCTTTATCCATTCTTTCTTTGAATGAAGGGGTGACTTCTCCAGGCTCTCTTGCCAAGCTTCCCTTTCCTTTTCCCATTTCTCTTCCAGCTCTCTTGTGAGAGCCTTTTTGATTTCCTCTATGAGGTTCTTTTGTATTGAGGAGCAGCTTATATCCCTCCCAGGGGATACATCTGGGGACAGTCTGTTCCTAGTCTCCTCAGCATTTGAAGTCTGCTCCCTCTCCACACAGAAGCTGTCAATGGTTAGAGCCCTTTTGAATTTTTTGTTCATTTTGTCAGAGTAGGAATCAAAGAAAACAAACTGACAAGAGAAACAATTGGTCTGTTTTGTGGGGGATGGGACTGGATGGTATTAATGGGCTTCCTCTACAGACTGGGGGTAGGGCAGTAGAGAGCCACTAACAGAACAGCAATGACTGTACTGAGTCTGCGCTCTGAGGCTCTGAGAACGCACCCAGTCAGTCCAGGTGGGGGTTGGGGGTGGCGGGGCTCTGAGAGACAATGGATTTTTGGGGTTTTAATCTTCACCTCCATTGTTTACACCCTCTCCACCGCTCCTGGCTTGCTGCCAAGACGGAGCATCCACACTGGGGCAAAAGCCCTTTCACAAAAACGGCAGAGATCACACCCCTCCCCCTCTGGTCTGAGCTGTGTGAGCTGCCTGTCTTGCTCTGGCTGCCTGCCCTCAGTCTGCACCCAGTCTGATTGACCCTCCCCCGAGCAAACACAGACCTTTTCTGGCGACTTTCAAGGATGTCTTCTCTTGGTGATTATTTGTTGATTTCTTTCTGGGTCAAGCATTAAGTCAGAGGCTTGTCATGAAGTAAGTTCTGAGAGAAAACGAGGAGCTCAAGCAGCTGTCTGCCTCCACGCCGCCATCTTGGCCAGATTAAAGGAATTGTTGAAATATTTTTAAAAGTTTGTAGTCTCTGGAAGAAATGCCTGTTCGTAAGAATATTTAAAATTTTCAAGTATTTGATTTATACATATATAGATCTTGCCTTTTTGACTATGGATTTACATCTACATAAGTAGTTGAAGTTGAAGACAAAAGTTGAATTTTACAAAAAATAGCTTTTTTGTAAACACAACTTAGACATTTTTCTTTGGGCTTTCTTCTCTCTGTTCTTGACGTTGTTGTGCTCCTTAGTAGGAATTGTGACTTTTGCACGCATAACAGTAACTATCTTTCCAGTTGTGTAAACATTTCATTTGGCTTTGGAATGATGTCCACTGTCAATTGTGCTTTTGCACCACAATGGTCAGAAAAGTTGTGTAGAAAGATTGACAACCTGGTGTATTCTTTTAATTAGTATTCTTTTCTTTTTATCTGCTTATCACTTCTATATACCCAATTACTATTAATAAATGCTTATCTCAAGATACAACTATGAATAAAAATCAGGATACTTGTCCTAAGAAACACATATTTTAAAATTGACTGTGGAAGTATCTGTTTCAAAGGAGGTGATACAATGACTTATGATATGGACAAGCAAGGGTTTAACACTCTGAACTTTCCTTAATAAAAATATCAGTAGTGTCCATTACAAGCAAACAGAATAGACTAAAGATTTGTGAGGCTGTCATATTGATGTGACATATTTGTCAGAATTCAAAGCACTAAGATTCCTTAAATATATTTGATATAGCATCCTGGGAACTTTAAAGTATAGCAAACAAATAAAAAAATAAGATGTTTGCTTTTAATACCAGAAAGAAGCAAGAGATATTTATGGTAGTAATGAAAACAATTATAATTACATGCATTTTACACAGAAATATTTATATATTCTTCAATGTTAATGTAAATGTGAAAAATAGAATATAGAAATAATTTCTTCCTTTTCACCTCTCCAAATCTTTCAGAGGTTTATTTTTTAGTCTTTCTCTTCTCTCCACTAACCACCCTCCATCCCCTGGGGAAAATCAGGTTCATCATTAGTGCTGGATTTAATTTTACCACTAGAGGAAAAACTACTTAAAAGTAAACAAAAATAGGCATTATTGTCATTTTTTGTTGTTGTTTAGCATCAATATTTTAAAAAGATTGTGAATTACTTTTATCTTCAGATTTCTTTTCAGAAAACTTTTCTTTTAATGATTTCATAATAATAAAGAAAGTAGTCTTTACTGTATCCAAGTCCTGTTGGTATTTTCCAGTGGTGCTCCTGGCAAAAATAATATAAGTAGGGAGAATACTGGATCTGGAGTCAGGAAAAGCTGATTTTAATTATGGCTTCAGTATTGTGTGATCTTGAGCAAGTCATGTTTTTTTTCTTTAGCTTTCTTATTTGTAAAATGAGAACAATCATAGAACTTTCCTCCCAGAGTTATTTTGAGGATAAGATACCATTTGTAAGGTGCTTTATGAAATTTAAATTATAATGCTATTTTTATTATTATTTTTAGTCATATGAAAAGGTGCTCTAAATCACTATTGATTAGAGAAATGTAAATTAAGACAATTCTGAGGTACCTCTATACATTTTTAGATTGATTAAGATGATAGGAAAAGATGAGGAATGTTGGAGGGGATGTGGGAAAATTTGGACTTTGGTGGTGGAGTTGTGAACTGATATAACCATTCTGGAGAGCAATTTGGAACTTTGCCCTAAGGAGTATCAAACTGTGCATACCCTTTGATCCAGCAGTGTTTCTCCTGGGCTTATATCACAAAGAGATCTTAAAGAAGAGAAAGGAGCCCACATGAACAAAAATGTTTGTGGCAGCCTTTTTTGTAGTGGAAAAAAAAGGAAACTTGAGTGCTTGCCCATCAGTTGGAGAATGGCTGAATACGTTATGTTTTATGAATGTTATTAAATACTATTATTCTATAAGAAATGATCAGCCAGAGAGACTTACATAAACAGATGCTAAGTGGAATGAGCTGAACCAGGTGATCAGGGTATACTGCAACAACAATATTATACCATGATCAATTCTAATCAACGTGGTTCTTTTCCACAGTAAGATGATCCAGACCAGTTCCATATAGAGTTTGACTAGTGATATTGAGATATCCAAGTATATGCACAGTCTGGTTGCTTTTTGGACACAGGTACAAATTACTTTCCAGAATGGTTGATTCTAGAAAGTTCCACAACTCCACTAATAGTGCCTTGGCATCTCAATTTTCCCATATCCTCTTTCAATATTTATCAGTTTCCTTTTCAGTCAAATTGACCAATCTGATAGTGGTAATGCGGCATTAAGAATTACTTCAATTTAAGTAAAATGATATAGATCATGTGTTCATGTGGCTGTGGATAGCTTTGATTTCTTCATCTGAAACCTGTCTGTTCATATCCTTTGACCATTTATTAATTGGGGAATGTCTCCATTATTTTCAAGGAAGTTTTCTTTCTATCTCTTTCTGCTGGATATTGTTGAAAATATATAGAAATGCTAATCATTTATGTGGGTTTTGTTTCCTATCCTGCAACATTGTTGAAGTTGTTCATTGTTTGAATTGTTTTTTTAGTTCATTCTCTGTGGTTCTCTAAATATACTATCTTTGTATATCAAAGAGATGTTTAGAGATATGTAGAAATGTTTATTCATTTATCATTTCCTTTTTTTTTAATCCTAGTGTTTATTGTTGGTTATAGTATGTGTTAAACATAATATGCTTGTTTCCTCAATCACAGTAAAAAGAAAACTTAAAAAATAAGTAAGTATATAAATGAACCAATTTTGATAATTCAGGATAAAAGTGATCAGAATAATGTTAATTAGGCATGTTTTAATTTTGGGATGTATTTCATCTCTCATTGCTGCAAAGAATGATAGTTTCCTTTTTTGTTTTTTAGCAATAACTATGGCTTACATCTCTCCTCCTACCTGTCTAACCACATACTTGCTGGTTCATTTTTTCTCTTTCTGACTCCTTAAATTGCATATTTCCCTGAATTCTCTCTGGGTTTCTTATCTTTCAGTGTACTCTATTCTTTTTTAATATCATTTAATCTGGCAGATTTAAGTCAAGTCAACAGGGATGTATACTATATCTACTGCAAGCCAGAAATTTCAGTTATTACTTACCTTTATGTTTGTGCTACCCAAAATTTTCACTTTTATTTCTGATCTCTTACTGAAATTAACTCAACAATTTACTTCTATTTTATTTATATACTGATATGCCAACAATATAAGTTTCAGAGTTTAACTTGTTATAGTCAGAGGCAGGTAGAATAGAGTATTGTTATGTTTATTATGCAAAATCTTTTAAAAATTTAGTGTAGTCTATCCACTTTGCATTTCATATCCTTCTCTATCTCTCATTTAGTTATAAATTCTTCTCTATTTCTCCATACATCTGATAGGTAAAATATTCTTTACTCTCCTAATTTGCTTATGGTATCAGCTTTTACATCTAAATCATGTACCAATTCTGACCTTATTTTGGTATATGATGTGAGATGTTGGTCTATATTTACTTTATTCCATTTTTTTATAGTTTTCCCAGTAGTTTTTGTCAAATAGGGAGTTCTTTTCCCAAGAGTTTGAGTCTTTGGTTTTATCAAATGATTACAATTGTTGTTGACTACTGTGTCTTGTGTACCTAGCCTATTCCCTTGATCCAATACTCTGTTTCTTAGATAGTATTACATTGTTTTGGTGATTTCCATGTTATAATATATAGTTTTGGTATGGCTAGGCCACCTTCCTTTGTTTTCCCCCCAACTAATTCCCTTTATATTCTTGACTTTTTTGTTCCTCTAGGTGAATTTTGTTATAATTTTTTTCTTGCTCTAGTATCTATCTATCTATCTATCTATCTATCTATCTATCTATCTATCTATCTATCATCTAGATATAGATATAGATAGATATATGTGTGTATATATGTATATATACACACTATATATATATATATATATGTGTATATATCACAATAACAGCAAGAATGTGTGATGATCAAGTATAAAAGACTTGGTTCTTCTCAGTGGTTTAGAGATCCAAGACAATCCCAATAAATTTTGATTCGAAAACACCATCTGTATCCAGAAAAAGAACTATGGAGATTGAATGTAAATCAACATATGCTATGTTCATTTCTTTTTTCTGTCTTTTGTGCTTTTTCCCTTTTGTTCTCATTTTTATCTCCCCCTTGAAAAAAGAAAAAAAAAGTTATTATGATGACAAGGAAGATCAAAATACACACTCAGAAAATGATAACAAAGTCCTAAAAACTCCTACATCCAAAGCCTCCAAGAAAAATAATAATTGGGTTCAAGTCATAGGAGAGTTTGAAGGAGATTTTGAAAATCAAGTAAAGGATAGAGGGAAATTTAGGGAAAGAATTGAGAGTGGTGTAAAAGGAAATCAAAAAGCTAATGAAGAAAATGTTTTTAAAAGCTAAATTGTCCTATTAGAAAAGGGATACAAAAGCTCAATTGAGCAAATGGAATCTAATGACTTTATGAGAAAGCAAGATACAATAAAATAAAACCAAAAGAGAAACAAATGAAATATTTCATTGGAAAAATTTAAAAATTATTAGTGTATCTGACAGTCATGATCAAAAAATGATCCTGGACATCATCTTTTCAGAAATTATCAAGGAAAACTACCCTAATCTTCTAGAAACAGAAGATAAAATAGAAATAAAAAAAAATTCCACTGATCTCTTCCTGAAAGACATGCCAAAATGAAAATTCCTAAGAACATTATAGCTAAGTTCAAGGAGAAAATACAGCAAGTGTTCAGAAAAAACAAACAAAAAAACAAACAAACAAACAAAAAACAGTTCTGCTTCTTTTACTCAGCATCAGATTATGTAAATCTCTCTGGGTGTTTCTAAAATCAACTTGTTCATCATTTTTAATAGAATAATTTTTCTATTACCTTTGCATACCACAACTTATTTAAACATTCTCTAACCAATGGGCATCTACTCATTTTCCAGTTCTTTGCTACCACAAAAAAGCACTGCTACAAACATTTTTGTACATGTAGGTCCTTTTACTCAATTATGATTTCCTTGGGATACACATCTAGTAATGGCACTGCTAGTTGTCCTTTTGACAATATTTCCAAATTGCTCTTGAGAATCGTTGGACCATTTCATAACTCCACCAATAAAACATTAATATCCTAGTTTTTCCGATACCCATTCTGACATTTATCATTATCTTTTCCTGTCATCTTAGCCAATCTGAGAGTGTGAGGTTATACCTCAGAGTTGTTTTAATTTGCATCTCTAATTCATAATGATTTTTTTCAAATGACTATAAATAGCTATAATTTTGTTATCTGAAAATAGTTCATATTGTTTGATCATTTATCAATTGGGAAATGACTTGTTCTCTTATTAATTTGACACAGTTCTTTATATATTTTAGAAATAAGACCTTTATCAGAAATACTGGATGTAAAAATTTTTCCCAAATTTGTACTTCTCTTTTAATCTTATGATGATTTTGTTTGTGCAAAAACTTTTTAATGTAATTTAATCAGAGTTGTCTATTTTGACTTTCATAATGTTCTCTAGTTCTTCTTTGATCATAAAATTCCTCCCTCTCCAAAGTTGATAGGTAAATTATACCTTGCTCTCCTAATTTGTTTATGGTATGATCTTTTATGCCCAAATCATGAACCCACTGTGACCTCATTTTGGTATGGAGAGTGAGATGTAAGTCTATGTCAAGTTTGTGACATCATTTATTTATTTATTTATTCGTTCATTTATTTTATTTATTTATTTTTGCTTTCTCAACATTTTTTGTGAAGTAATGAGTTCTTATTACAGTAGTTGTAATTTTGAGAGTTATCAAATATGATATTACTATAGCCATTGATTATTGTTTTGTGTGTATATAATCTATTCCACTAACCCATAGCTCTATTTCTTAGCTAGGACCAAATGATTTTAATGGCTTTATAAAAGAGTTTAAGTCTGCTACTCCTAATGCACCATCTCTTTTATTTTTCATTAATTTCCTTGATATTCATGAACTTTTGTTCTTCCAGATGAATTTTGTTATTATTTTTTCTAGTTTTATAAAAATAATTATTTGGTAGTTAGATTGGTATGACACTGAACAAGCAGACAAATATAGACAGAATTGTCATTGTTTTTAGCTAAGCCTACCAATGAGCAATTAAACGTTTTCCAATTGTTTAGATTTGACATTATTTGCATGAGAAATGCTTTGTAATTTTGTTCTTGTGTTTGTCTTGATAGGTCGACCTCCAAATATTTGATTTTGTCTATAGTTATTTTAAGTGGAATTTCTCTTTGTATCTCATGCTGAAGGGCTTTGTCAGTAATATATACAAATGCTGATGATTTGTATGAATTTATTTAATATCCTGCAACTTTGCTAAAAGTTGTTAATTATTTCAAGTAGGTTTTTAGATAATTTTCTAGGATTCTCTAAGTATATTACCATGTCATCTGCAAAGAATGATGATATTTTCATCTCTTTGATACCTATTTTTAATTCAATTCTTTTTTATTGCTAAAGGCATCATTTATAGTAAAATATTAAATAATAGTGGTAATAATGGTCATTCTTCTTTTTCCCTGATCTTCTTGGGAATGCATCCGCCTTCTCCCCATTACAAATAATGCTTTCTATTGCTTTTAGATAGAAATTGCTTATTATTTTAAGGAAAGCTTCCTTCATCCCTATGCTTTCCAGTTGTTTTTTTTTTTTTTTTTAATGAAAATGGGTGCTATATTTTGTCAAAAGCTTTTTTGGCATCTATTGAGTTTATCATATGATTTTTATTGGTTTTATTACTGATTATGACAGTAGTTTTCCTGTTATTTAATCAGCCCTGCATTCTTGGTATAAATTCCACTTGATTAGAATGTATTATCCTGCTTCTAAGTTGCTTTAATCTCTTTGCTAATATTTTATTAAAATTTTTTTCATCGGTATTCATTAGGTACATTGGTCTTTAAATTTTTTCTCTGTTTTGGCTCTTTGTGGTTTAGGTATCAGTACCATATTTGTGTCATAGAAGGAATTTAACAGGACTCCTTCTTTACCTAATTTTCCAAAAATTTTACATAATATTGGGATTATTTTTTCTTTAAATGTTTGGTAGAATTCAATTGTAAATCCATTTAGCCCTGGAGAGTTTTTTCTTAGGTTGTTCATTCATGGCTTATTCACCTTTTTTTTCTAAAATGGTACTAATTAAGTGATTTATTTGCTTTTATGTTAATCTGGGCAATTTATATTGTGCAAGTATTTATGCATTTCATTTAGATTATCACAATTGTTGTCATACAGTTAAGCAAAATAGCTCCTAATTATTTAATTTAATTTTTCATTGGTGATGAGTTCACCCTTTCAGTTTTGATGCTGGTAATTTGCTTTTTTCTTTCCTTCTTCTAAGCAAATTAACCAAAGGTTTAATCTATTTTGTTGCTTTTTGCATAAAACAAATTCTTAGTTTTATTAATTAATTCAATAGTTTTCTTAGGTTCCATTTTATTAATCTCTCATTTGAGTTTCAGAATTTCTGATTTGATATTTAGTTTGGTTTTTTCCTAGCTTTTTTAGTTGCATGCTCAGTTAACTGATCTCCTCTTTCTCTTTTTTTTTTTTCATGTAACTATTTAGGATATAACATTTCCCCTAAGAACTGCTTGAGCTGCATCCCATAGGTTTTGGCATATTGTTTCCTTTTTGTCATTCTCCTGGATGGATTGTTACTGTGATTTGCTGTTTGACACACTTGTTCTTTAGAATTAGATTAATTAATTTCTAATTGGTTTTTAGTCTATCTTTCCCTGGTCTCTTTGTTGAATATAATTTTTATTGAACTATGGTCTGAACAGGAAGCCTTTACTTTTTCTGCTTTTCTGTATTTTATTGTGAGGTATTCCTTTCTATCATATTCAATTTTCTCCAGAGGTCTAGTATTTCTAGGTTTTCTAGGATTCTATTACCTTCCTAGCTTCTTTCTTATTTATTTTATGGTTAGATTTGTCAGAATTTGAGAGAAGGCCGAGGTTCTTCATGAATATAGGTTTACTCTCTATTTCTTCATGTAACTGGTTTATATCTTCTTTAGGATTTTGGGTGTTCTACCACTTGTTACAAAAACAGTTAGTATCCTTACCACTTCATTGTTCATGGTACCTTTCAACTAGATATAAGTTCCTTATTTATTTTTTAAATTAGATATACTTTTACTTTTGCTTCATCTGAGACCAGAATTCCTATCACTCCTTTTTAAAAATTTCAGCTGAAGCATAATTAATTTTGCTCCATCCTTTTACCTTTATTTTCTATGTATCTGTGTCAAATGTGTTTGTTGTAAGCAACATATTGTAGGATTCTGTTTTTTAATCCACTCTGCTATTTGCTTCTGTTTTATGGGAGAATTCATCCTATTCACATTAACAGTTATGATTACCAGCTCTGTATTTCCTTCCATCCTATTTTCTCCCCTGTGTAGACATTTGTTCTTTTTCATCCTGTCTCTCCTTAAACAGCCTTTTGTTTTTAACCCCCCCCCCAATATCTGTCCTATTTTCTATCACCTTTCCCCCTTCTCTTATCCCTTTCTCCTGGTGTTTCTGCTCTCCCTTCTATCCAGCCCCTCCCTTGTCTTTCCCCCTTTCTCCTACTATTTTTTATACAGTAAGATGCATTTTATAACCTACTGAATGGTATCACATCAGAAACTATCGACAACCACATCCTCTGTACATGTGATGTTGCCCTCTATCTTCCACAATAAGAGATACAGTTCTAAAGAATTACAGATATTGCTTTCCCATCTAAGGATATAAACAGTTTAATCTTTCTATTTTCCTCTGTTTAACTTCCTATGCTTCACTTGAGTCCTGTTTCTGAAGATCAAAATTTCAGTTTAGTTCTGAATTCTCTTACTTCATTGAACGTCCAATTCTCACTGGGTGAGAATCACTTGGTTGTAACCCCATGTTTTTGCCTTTCAGAATATGTATTCCAGGCTCTGTGATCCTTTATTTTAGGCTCTGCCAAGTCCTGTGCAATCATGACTATTGCTTCTTGAAACTAATTGCTTTGGTCTGGCATCTTGCAATTTTTACCTTGAGATTATTGCTGTGCTTTTGCAACACTATTCCTTGGGGTTTTCTTTTTGAAGGTGATCGATGGATTCTTTCAACGACTTTTTCCCCTTCTGTTTCTAGAATATCAGGACAGTTTTTCTTGATGATATCTTGAAGAATGCTATTCAGAATCTGTTTTTGGTCATAGCCTTCAGATATATGAGTAATTTTAAAATTGTCTCTTATGAATTTATTTTCCAGATTAGCTTTTTTTTTTTTTTTTTCAATGAGGTCTTTTACACGGTCTTCCACTTTTTTTTTCATTCTTTTTAGTTTGACTAATTCTTGATGTCTCACAGAGTCATTACCTTCCATTTATCCCATTCTAGTTTTAATTGTGATTTTCTTCAGTTATTCTTTGCATCTCTTTTTTTACATTTGATTAATTCTACTTTTAAGCTATTGTATTCTTGGGTGATTTTTTTTTCATTTGTCCTATTATTTTTTAAGAGATTGCTTTTCTTTTCCAAGCTGTTGATTCTCTCTTGCATACCTCTCATTTGTTTTCTCATTTTTTCTTCTGCCTCTCTTATTTATTTTTTAAAGTCTTTTATAAGCATTTCCAAGAAGCCTATCTGAGCTTAAGCCCAATTCGTATCATTCTTTGACATTTCCTTTATGGAAATTTTGTTCTCATCTTGGTTGGTGTTTTGGAGTTACCTGTCACAATAGTAGCTTTCTATGGTGAAAGAAGCCCTTTTCTATTTCTTGCTCATTTTATTTTTTATCCTATTTTTTATTTTTGTCATCAAGTTATTCTCTTTAAGCAAAGGGGGTCAGTATCCCAAGCTTCCTATGCAACTCTGAGTCTTGACTTTGCACTAGTTTTGCTCTCAGCAGGGGGTAGCTTTATCTGCTCTTTCCAGGAAATAGCCTGATTTCCCAGATTTTGCCTTCAGCTACCTCTCCCCCTCCCCCCTCCCCCGCCACTGGTCTGCCTTGCTACTTAGTCAGGACTGAGATTCTTGGTTGTTGATCTGCTATGTTGAAGACCCTCTAAGTGGCTTTTGCAGACTCTGATTCAAAGGTCAGGCTGGGGCTGGGACTGAAGCTGCAGTGGCATGGCCAGTGCTTGAATTATATTCTGGACTCCACCCCATTTGCACAGACCCTCTCCACTGAAACTTTCCAAGTCCTCCCTGGTGTCTCCAGGCTGAGAGATACAGAAGCCTTCAGCATTTCTGCTCATTCTGAGGTCTCCTCTTTCTGAGGCTGGGGACAGGCCATGGCTGGGAATGAGCAGGAGGCTGACCTGATATGCCTTATGCTTGGATTGCACATTGAGTTCCCATCCCACCCTGGTTCTATAGACCTTTTAAGCTGACTTTCCAAGTCCTCTCTGATGTTTCTGGGCTGAGAGGTTTGGAAGCCACCAGAATTGCAGGTGATTCAGAGGCTGGGGGTAGGCCATGGCTGGAGCCAGGTAGGGAGATTGCACCAGATTGCCCTGTGTGGGTTTGCATGTTTGAATTCCAACCCTGGTTTTACAGACCTTTAAAGCTGATCTTCCAGATACTCTTTAGTGTTTCTGGGCTGAGAGGTCTGGATACCAACAGTACTGTATGTGACTCAGGGTCTGGGGCTGGGGCTGGGGCTGCACTGGCATATCTCCACCAGCACTGTGTGCTGGACTCCCACCTTTCCTGCTGAGCTTCTAAGGTGCTTTTGGCTGGAAAATGTCCTATATCTTTTGGATATTCTGATGCTTTAAAAATTGTTCAGAGTCATTATTTAAAGGGATTTTGAGTGGTTTGGGAGAGAAGTTGACTGAGTTCCTGCCTTTATTCCATATCTTGGCTCTGCTTCCAGAAGGTTTTAATAAAACCTAATCCTATTCATTTGCCTCCCTACCCCTTTCCAAGGCAGTTCAGACTCCACTGCAAACTGTATGTATTTACTTCATGATGGTCAGCAATGTGATAGTTAGCAATACTAAATCCTTTCAGGAGCAAGAACATACTGGGCCTGCAATAAATAGTCAGCAATTAAGAGATAATCCCATAGTACCAGCATTGCAAAACTCTAAACTGCTAGGACCAGGAAGGACAACTCCAGAGTACCTGAGAAGCAGCTATCTGAACTGCTGTTGCTGGCCCAGAAGATTGTCTGATGGAAATTACTCAGCATCCATCTGGTGCCAGTACTATTCAATCAAAAATCAGTTGGAGTAGCCTAGATTGGTGAACTGTGAATTGCCCAGTGTTGGAGGAAACTGGGAAGCTTTGAGATCCTGCATCCAAGGAAACTAACATCAGAGGAGAAATGTTTTTTTTTTTTCTTTTAAAAAGTGAACAATTTTTAAAAAAATAATATATGGGTCTATAGGGAAAGGCAGAGGGTTTGGGGGATTAAAATTACCAAAGATCTCAGTAAGAAAAAAACTCAAAGTCTGTGAGCATAAGTAAATAAATCAACAGGAAAACACACTAAGAATAGAAGAAAGTATGGCCTCCAGATCTAATAAATCAGTTTAGGGACATATGAATAAATACTTCAGAACAAAAGAAAACAATTCAATATTTGATGAAGCAGGAAATCTTCTGGAAGGTAAGGAAAAACATGGAACTATAGTACATTGTTCCAGAGTAGTTGGAAAGATAAATGAGAATTGTGAGAGCAGAATGTATGTTTTACACAACAAAAATATTGAGCAGAAGAGAATTACTGAATATGCAATGGCAATTCTCACTGAAAAAACAAATGAGAACAATTCATTAGAAATGAAGAAGAAAGGCAAAAATAATAACTTTAAAAGGAAATCTATTCATTATATAATAAATACTGATCTCAAAGACAGGATGGGTAGAGATACATGCTAGGTAACAGAACAAAAGGAGAAGTGGATAAATGCAATAGTCAAAGATAGTTCTCATTTAGGAATTTAGAATTATGCAAATAAAATGACTAAAATGTTTATATCCTTTAAACCAATGACTTCATTATTGGGCTCATATCCAAAGGAAGCCATCAATAAGAAGCAAGTGTTCATACACACCAAAAAATTTATAGCAGTACCTTTTTTGATAGCTAAGAATTGAAAACAAAGTTAATGTTCCTCAACTGGGAAATGGCTAAACAAATTATGGTATATGAATATAATGGAATATTACTCTGCTGTAAGAAATTATTTATGTGTGGTAAATATAAAAAAGGATGGAAAGATCTATATGAATTGAGTCACAGTGGTACACAGCCAAGAAAGCAGTAGAAATGGAAAGAACAGTAGCACAGCAATAATACAAAAGTGGGCAGTAGGGTATAACAATGGATAGAGTACTGGGTCTAGAGTCAGCATAACTTGCTCTCTGAATTCAAATCTGGTCTCAGATATGTACTAGCTGTATGATCTGGACAAATCATTTAACCCTGTTTGCCTTAGTTCCTCATCTGTAAAATGGGCTGAAGAAGGAAATGGCAAATCACTCCATCTTTGGTAATAAAACCCCAAATGAGATCACACTTGAAGAGTTGGACATTATTGAAAAAAAATGACTTAATAACAATAACAAAATCAAAAGTAAATATAGCACATTACAAAGGTCAATTAAGAATTAAGTGATGAAATATGACAAAACACAACCAACCCAACCCTTCATGGAAACAGGGTAACATAGTGAATAGGTTTTTAGACTTTTCCCCAAATTTTGATTTGTTATGCTGATTTTATTTCCCTCTTAATCCCAAAATATTACTTCTTTTATAGCATGATTCTCTGGGAAGGGGATAGGAAAAGACATTGAGTAATTATGATATAATAATGATCAATAAAAACTTATTTTGAAAAAAATAAGACCATAGGATCATTCATCTCTGAACAATGCTACTTGAACTCCAGCCCCAATCTTCAACTGTCCCTTATCTGAACCCTGTAATCTATTACTGGAACACAGGCTCAGATAGCAAGAACTTTCATTTTATTTTTCTTGAAACAGGTTTCATATCTCTTTCCATCTCTGTATCTGGCTAAATGCACTCTGGCCATCATTTTCAACTCTCTTGCTATACTTCTTTTCATCAGAGTCCTTTTATGTGTTGACTTACCCCATTATAATGAAGTTTCTTAAAGGCAGGAACTATACTGCTCCCTTACATTTTTAGGTTAGTTTTGAAAAGAACCAAATCAACTTGAAGACCAATCTCCTAATTTTTCAGGGAAGTAAAATTAGGTCTTGAGAAGTTAAATGTTTTATTAAAAGTCATGCAAAGTAGCATACATCAGAGGAGGGATATTAACACAGGCCCTCTGTTTCCAAAGCTAGTACCCTTTCCATTATGGCAAACTTCCATAAAAGAAACCATTTAGGAAAAGCTATATTTGCTTTTATAAATTAAAGCAGAATAGTAAAAATTAAACCAAGTGTTCTCACATGGATCATGTTGTCTCATTTGGAAATTAATAGTTACAACTACCTAGAAAAATTCTTGGGAAATCAAGCAACTGGCATCAGAATTACTTCTAGAAAATGGAGTCAAATCTTTGTCAAGTTTAAAGAATAAATCAAATAAGAGCAAAACTGGACTACATCCATCTCCAGCTGTCCTGGGTAAAAAAAATATCAGTATAGGATAAAAACATGCATGAGAAAGTCCTGTTCCTACAGGAAAATGATTTGCCAGTAAATGCAATATCACCAAATTAACTGACATGGATATTACAGTTTTGGTACTTTATAGTCCAAGTAAATTTATTTCACTATTTTAATGATTCTTCTATTCCAGTTTATATTAAATTCATGCCTGGTTATATATAGAATATATATAGATACCTGTCATTTTATAATGCACTGTTTAGAAAACTTTTATTCAGCTTTTTAAACTTTCTTTTGTGTAATTCCTTATACTTGGGAAATTTTACTTCCTCTGAGAATCTTTCCCTAATGACACAAGCTCATGCTATCTTGTCCCCCCATTTCCTTTGAATTTGTTGATAATTACATAATCAGCATGACCCATTGAAAATCCAACATTTTTTTTTTGTCTTGTATCTATATACCACCTAGTGCAGGGTTCAGCACAGAATAATAACAATAAATATTTGCTGAAATTATTTGAATTCTATGAGGTTTTCCTTGAAGAGAAAGTATGAATCAATTTTCCTAAATATGAAGCACACTGAATATTTCATATTCTAAATCAATAGCACTAAGAAAATCACAGAATAGAAATGTGAATCTATTATATTAGGAGTATGCCTTTTGTTTTACATTTTCTATAATTGTACAATGTGTTCTATAATATATGCATATTGTTTTTATGCTACAATATAAGTTAAAAAATAAGAATGTTAATACTTACATGGACTTACATGAACTAAAGCATTATTAATCTGACTAGAGAATTTCATGACTGATTCTTCTTATGGCTACTGAATATTGTAATTCCCTTTTTATTAGAGATAATTTCATTCTTTTTTCTTTTAGAAAAGATAGAGCAAAATTTTAATTGGAATATTCTATAATACTTCTCAAATAGAAGCATTTTTTTTTACTCAGGCTACTACTATTTTGAAGTTTAGGCTCTCATCCTCTATTTCTTTGTTCTATTATGATAGTCTACTAATTATCTCCTTGCTTTCATTTACTTCCCTCACTAATGTATCCTCCATACACTTTCTGGATTGATCTCCCTAATACACAGATTTGTTCACAATACTCCTCTAATCAAAAACTTTGATGAGATTCTTATACTTAATGGAATAAAATACCAAAAAAAATAAGTGTTTAAGGATTCATATAGTCTGTCTTCATTCTATTATTTCATGTGTTTATTTTTTGCCTTTTTCTTTAGGCACTATAAGAGATAAAAAATATGGAACACTAACTATCCCTGGTTTTTATACTACATTGTCTTCCCATTCTTTTCCTCATATTGTCCCTTTATGAACTTCACAAGTTCAAATACAAGATCAGTAACCTTCCTTCCATGAAGCCTACCCTCAGACCCCTCACTCAAACTGATCTCTCTCTCTTCAAAATTTCATCTAACATTTGTTAGAATCTCTGAAAACAGATTTAAATTCTCTCCTATGCTATATATGTTTGCTTATATGTTTTCTCATACCTATGATACTTACATCCCTTATGATTAGAGATGAAATAATTGTATATTTTTGTATTTTCCAGTCCCTAACACAATATAAACTTCACCAAAATTTATTGAATCAAGTTGAATAAAATTTAATTGAACCAAAGTTAGTGGAAGATGTTGTCATTGGGTAGAAATCTACCATCTTTTTGCTTAACTTTCTCTTTATAGTACCTAAAATTAATCTATGAAACATGAATGTTTCATAATTATAAAAAAGGGTTGATTTGAGTCAATAAACATAGATTAGACACTTGTTAGATCTCCCAGATATTAGAGACAAAAAGAAAAAATGAAAATAGTCCCTGCACTCAAGAATTTTACATTTTACTGGAATAATGACTTATTTTCTTTGGCAGTAAGTAATTTAAGTAATCCCTAAGGATTACTATCACACAGTATTTAGAATATTTGTAAACATTAATTTAGCCATTGGTACTTCAAATGTAAGATGTTTATCTAATGACTGTGAACAATGTTAGTGGAAGGGAATTATAACAGTTTTAATATTCTTATTATAAATGAAATCAGAAGAAAAAATGTTGTAGTTGTATAGTAGGGTGGAACATACATCTTTCTTTGAGAGGAAAATAAAAGAGTTGGTGGTGTTGATTGTGTGTAGACATACAATATTAAAAAGTCAATATATAATTTTATACAAATAATGCTTATCTTGCTCATATTGTAGTGCTTATGATAAACTTTTGCAAAAAAAGGTCCAATAAATATTGTTGCCTCTTATGTGCCAGCATCTGTTATAGAGAATGAGAAGACAGACAAATTCTATGAAAAATGTAAAAGCAAAGTCTCCAAATTAATACTTTGATACTTGGCTGTGGGAAAACTGGGACACTGATGCATTGTTGGTGGAGTTGTGAAAGAATCCAACCATTCTGGAGAGCAATCTGGAATTATGCCCAAAAAGTTATCAAAATGTGCATACCCTTTGACCCAGCCATACTACTACTGGGCTTATATCCCAAGGAAATACTAAAGAAGGGAAAGGGACCTGTATGTGCCAAAATGTTTGTGGCAGCCCTTTTCATAGTGGCTAGAAGCTGGAAGATGAATGGATGTCCATCAATTGGAGAATGGTTGGGTAAATTATGGTATATGAATGTTATGGAATATTATTGTTCTGTAAGAAATGACCAACAGGAGAAATACAGAGAGGCTTGGAGAGACTTACATCAACTGATGCTAAGTGAAACGAGCAGAACCAGAAGACCATTATACACTTCAACAATGATACTGTACGAGAATGTATGCTGATGGAAGTGGTTATCTTCAACATAGAGAAGAGCTAATCCAATTCCAATTGATTAATGATGGACAGAATCATTTCCATCCAGAAAAGGAACACTGAGAAATGAGTGTAAACTGTTATTTTTACCTTCTGAATCCAATTCTTCCTGTGCAACAAGAAATTCAGTTCTACACACATATATTGTATCTAGAATATACTGTAATATATTTAACATGTATAAGACTGCCTGCCATCTGGGGGAGGGGGTTGGGGGAGGAAGGGAAAAAATCTGAATAGAAGTAAGTGCAAGGGATAATGTTGTAAAAAAATTACCCATGCATATGTACTGTCAAAAAAAAAGTTATAATTATAAAATTAAATAAAAATTAATTTGAAACTTAAAAAAAAATACTTTGATACTTGAGGATGCCAGGACAAAAGGAAGCATAGGGTATGAAGGTAAAAATAATGTTGAAAACATGTTTCAAGGTAAGAAACAAAAAATTCAAAGGTTTGTACATAATATTGAAGATACACACTGATTATTCCAAATAATTCTGCTAACAAAAAACTGAGAAATATTGTACATAGTAAGCACAAAATAATGGATTGAAAGTGAAATAGATTTTATCTAAACAGATAAGAAATAACTTGCTGCTGATGTGGAATTTGTTTCTGAATCAAGGATCTGTGTATGATAAAACCACCAAATTGTAATAGAAAAGATCAAAAGCAATAAGTTCTTATAAGAAAAAAAAAATAAAATGAGAAGATATAACACTCATTTGAGGCAAATTTAATATGATCTACCTAAATAAGATGGTGATACAAAAATTGGTGAATGAATAAAATAATTTTAGCATAGGTTATCATAACTTTTTAAACAAGTTTAATTGATGTT
Organism: Sminthopsis crassicaudata; assembly: GCF_048593235.1. Taxonomy (NCBI): domain Eukaryota; kingdom Metazoa; phylum Chordata; class Mammalia; order Dasyuromorphia; family Dasyuridae; genus Sminthopsis; species Sminthopsis crassicaudata. Next base: position 232,060,287 of record NC_133619.1, read on the forward strand.
AGCCAGTACCCCAAGCTAGAAGGCAAAAAGAATCTCTCTATGTCCTTATCTCTTCATTCCTGGATGATGGCAATAACATTCTGGTTGATTTTCCTTTATAAGTTTCTTGTGACTTGATTACTTAATGTAGCTGCTAACTTGATTGCTTTAAAGCATAGCTCTGTCTGCTCTCCCCTTCCTTGCTTTATTAAAGAAAAAACCAAAAAAACCCAAAAAATTTCCAGTGGCTCCTCTAACCTTCAGGATAAAAATATAGCTTCTGTTTGGCTTTTAAAGTCTTTCATAACCTGATCTCTGCTGCTTTCCAGTATTCTTATACTTCACTCCCTACTATATACTCTAGGACACTGGCCTTCTTGTTACTTGCAGGTGACTCTTTAAAAAAAAAATTATGCTTAAGCACTGACTCTCTTTTCTACCCCTTAATGTTTTTGGTGTAACACAAACTCCAAAATTCACTGTTATAGGGCTTCCTCATTAATGGAAATGAATTCCCTGACTTCCACTTTTGCCAATGTAACTCTACCAATGAGAAGAGATTTCCAATAGGCTTTAGGATTGGGGTTACATTGGATTTGTCGTCCTGGGTAGATTATGTAAAGCATGTGCAAATATTCACTTCCATCATGTAGAAAGTTTGGAGAACTGCTTTCAGTTATGCATTTGGAAATACCAAAGAGTCTCTTGATTGGCTGCAAAGATAAGAGAGAAGATAGATAACACAATTGCTGTACAAAATTAACTACTTTTAAAACAGAGTTTCTTTCCACCTGTGAATTATGTGGACTGATTAAAATTGTATCTTCAGGTTTGCATGAGGGAAATGCTTATTTCCTCTTTTTTCCATTTCTCATGTGGCTTCCATGGAGTAATGGATACAATTCTTGCCTAAGTGAGATTAAACCTGGTATTGGAGTTCTGGTTTTAATGGGGCAGACATCTTTTTCTTGACAAAGTGGTCTTATTTATGGAAATCTTCAAGTGCTCAGAGAGTAACAACTACTAGAATGCTTTAAAAATTGTTTAGCTCGATGAGTATATTAATACAGTGTTTGACAAACCCAAAGACCCCAGATTTTGGGATAAGAACTCACTATTTGAAAAATAATTGCTGGGAAATTGGAAATTAGTATGGGAGAAACTAGGCACTGTCCTAATATCCCATACCAAGATAAGGTAGAAATGGATTCATGATTTATACATAAAGAATGATCTTATAAGCAAATTAGAAGAACAAAAAATAATTTACCTCTCAGATCTGTGGAGGAGGAAGGAATTTGTGACCAAAGAAGAACTGGAGTATATTATTGAATACAAAATGGATAATTTTATTATATTAAGTTAAAAAGTTTTTTGTACAGTCAAAACCAAGGCAAACAAGATTAGAAGCGAAATAATAAACTGAGAAAAAAAAATACATTCAAAGAATCTGATAAAGCTCTCCTTTCTAAAATAAATAGAGAACTGATTCAAATTTAGAAGAATTCAAGCCATCCTCCAGTTTATAAATGGTCAAAGGATATGAAAAAAACAATTTTCAGGTGAAGAAACTGAAACCATTCTGGTCATATGAAAAGGTGCTCTGAATCACTATTGAGCAGAGAAATGCAAATCAATACAACTCTGAGGTATCACTACATACCTCTCAGATTGGCTAAGATGAAAAGATAAGAAAATGATGAATGTTGGAGGGTCTGTGGGGAAAACAGGGACATTAAAACATTATTGGTGGAGTTGTGAAGTGATCCAGCTATTCTGGAGAGCAATTTGGAACTATGCCCAAAGAACTATCAAACTGTGCATACCCTTTGATCCAGTAGTGTAAGGCTGTCCTGAGACTTATCCTAAAGAGATCATAAAGGAGGGAAAGGGACCCTTATGTGCAAAAATGTTTTGTGGCAGCCCTTTTTGTAGTGGCAAGAAACCAGAAATTGAGTGGTCCATCAGTTGGAGAATGTCTGAATAAGCTATGATATATGAATGTTATGGAATATTATTGTTTTATAAGAAATGATCAGCAGGATGATTTCAGAGTCCTGGGGAGATTGACATGCACTGATGCTAAGTGAAGTGAGCAGAACCAGGAGATCATTGTACACAACAGCAAGATCGTATAATGATCACTCCTGATTGACATGGCTCTTTTCAGCAATGAGATGATGCAGGCCAGTTCCAATGGTCTTGCGAAGACAGCCATCTGCACCAGGCAGAGTGGAACTGAGTATAGATCACAACACAGCATTTTCACTCTTTTTGTTGTTGTTTGTTTACATTTTGGTTTTTTCTTATTTTTTTTTCCTTTTTGATCTGATTTTTCTTGTGTAGCATAATAACTGTGGAAATATGTATAGAAGAATTGCATCTTTAATATATATTGGATTACCTGCCATCTGGGGAGTAAGTAGAGGGAAAGGAGGGGAAAAAAGAAAACTTGTTTAACTATCACATATAGAAATTGTATTTTGAAATAGTATGTATTGAGGTTACATCATTCAGCCAACTTAATATCAACAGTCCTTAGATTTGAAAATTTTATTTTTGTATCAGAGGTTAATAGGAAGTAGGGATATCTCTTAGTTTGGAGCCTTTCAGTAAGGTATCAGTATTTTTCTGGATTTTTAATGAATTATATATTTTGGACCCCAGGATATGACTATTCCCAGGATGGAATCAACTTAAATAACGTAAGGCCTTATATGTGTTCATTGTTAATGATAATTGCAACAATGTAAGAAAAATAATATTAACCTAGGCCTAAACTGTGATGAGTAAAATTTGATATTTGAGGCAAAATCTTGGGAATACGATTTTGATATTGTTCTTTGTTTTGGTTTCAGATATTATTGTTTGAACTGTCATTAAGCCAATAATCCACCATTCAAAGAAAATGCTATGTGCTATTCAAAGTGAGTGTGATCTGAAATCTGCTGGATGTCTGTGACTTGGAAAATTGAGGGGATCATCTTCTATAGGGAAAAAAGGTCTCTTATCTCAGTATCTCATTATGCCATTTTCTTTCTGACTAGTAAATTTTCTCACCTGACTAATTCTGAGCCTGCCTATGATAAAATGTAAATAACATGGAATCAAACACAGCTAAGGGAGTTTTCCCCTGTTAAGTTATGTCATATCAGTTTGTATCCTTGAATGGATAGTCTTATATTGTTAAAACTATATTTCACTATTTATCCTTTCAAACCAAATTTCTGTAACCAAGGAAGCCTAACTATACAAATTTTGTTTTTGATGTATCTTATTGTAATACTCAAACATCTCTGAGTTATTATAATGTGATATAACTATGAAAGATCTTACAGTCTCTATTTTGATTTTGTGATTCAGTTCCTATCCTAAGCAATAAGGGAAATGAGGTCTTAGATTTGCCATCTGTTTCCTTGTTAATAATTATGCATTTATATGTAGCATCAAGTCTGCCCAGTATCATCTTTTTCTTTGATATTGTAATGTATATACATATATGTATGTATGTATATATATGTATATCTAGAGAAATAGATGTAAATAAATAGATAAATAAATGAGATAAATATATCTTATGTCTTTTCATCAAAGAGGGATAGGATGATAGGATAACGATGTGCTCAGTGCTTAAAAGTTAATTAAGGAATTTCAATGCAAAAATGCATTAATCCTTGTAAAAAAGTTAAATCTTTTTTTTGTTTTATTTTGAAGATACTATTTAATAATATTAAAAAAGGACTCATTTTTACAAGGCACACCAATAGGAATCATTTTTAAGATCATTTCTTCAGAATGTAATTGATATTGTCTATATTAAAGCTTTTTTAAACTATGGATCATGACTCTAATGTAGAATTGTGTAATTGAACATGGGGGTTGTGAAATTATGACTATTTTCAGAAAATTATCAGAAAATTTTTGATTTATACACTTATTTCATATACTTGTAGTTGGGGTCACGAAAATTTCTTCACAGCAAAGGAGTCATAAGAGGAAAACGTTTCCTCTATATCATGTATAGAATTAAGGTAAAGATAAAAAGAGCAAGAAATATGTAAAAATTGAAATTCTATGAAGTCTAAGGTGAAGTATGGATTCCTAATTTGATGTTTTTATCAATCTTGTTTTCAATAGAATTAACTCCATAAAATTTGAGATGGTTTTCACTACATGAACTAGTTATTTAGGAGGCTATGCTAGATTAAACTAAATTGTGTTAAACCATTATCATTAGAAGGTTTTAGCAGCACTATGGAATATGTCCAAGTAACTTGGAACCAGAGAAGTGGATCCACCTCCAAAGCTGTTCTGAGAACCAGGCCTATTCTAGAATTTTCAAAGAAATTTTCCGTGGATCAGACGGTTATATGAGAAACCTTAAACCCATGGCAAAATATTCTGATTAAAGGGTATTTAGAGTGGTTTTCCAAGAATGAAGAGATTTTATGTTATTTAATATGTATTTAATATTTTATTTGCTCTTGATTTGAAATTTTGTGACTTCATTTGCTTGCAAGAGACAAAAGGCCTAATTTTCTATATTTATTGTTTGCAGAGCAGGGCCATTCCTCATGTTACTTTTCCTTAACTTAAGACTTTTTGGTTAATATTGACCTCATCTGACCAAAATCATTTTTATGGAATAATAATTTTAACTATTTGCCATTCCCTACATAGAAACTAAAGGGAAGTTCTAGCTTTTCAAAGTGATTTAATTATTTATTAACTAAGAAAGGAATTTCATGATGTCTACTTTTCTTGTTTAACTTAATGATAGGTACATTTCTTCTCTTAATCAGTCCATTGTGAAATCTCTATATGTAATATAATCTGTAACCTGACTTAGTTTACCTTGAGAATCTGTTTAATAAGGCTTGTCCCCTTAGAGGATGTAGAGTTTATGAGTCTACTTAATTAAATTTGTTCAGCTCTTATAACATTGACAAAAGCATGAGATGATTACTTTTTCTGTGATATTCATAGCCTTATATGAGTTTTTTTGACTATTGCTTTCAATAACTGAAATTTCCCTTTATTGTATAGTTCACTTGTTTTCCAGTATAAATCTGACTTCACTGTCTCATAGCCTTGAAGCTCAAGTTGACTTTTCTGACCATGAGATATTGGGAGGAGTTTTCTTTTTTTCTTTTTTAATATTATATAAAAAACATAGTAAAAAAAAAGACAGAAAAGGGTAAAACAAAACAAAACAAGGCAGAACACATGTGTCCAGAAGAACATCAGGGAGGATTCAAAATATATAACAATAAATTTCCAGTTCAAGAAAAGACGTGTAATAGTAGAAGAAATTATATTCATGAAGGTGCATCTTTTCTTTACTTCCTTTTAGGTTGTTCTTTTGTTCTCTGATGTGCACTTTTTTCACATTATTTTTTTTTCCTTACATTTCCCCATCTTCCTCAAGGAGGCTATAGTAAACTAAGAATATATTTATATATACATATATAGTTATATCGATATATACACACATGTACACACACATATACATACATTTTTCCTGTTCCTGAAAATTATTTGCTTTTCTTATGCTTCTTATCTTGCCTTCCTATTACTTAACTCCCCTACCCACTGATTCCTCCTTTATCTTCTTCTGCCATCCTTTGTTTCCTCATCTGCCTATCTCTTCTTCTTATTTCTTTATAGATTTTTGAGGGTGCTACCCTCTATGGTATAAATGTTTTTTTTGACTATGTAACCCATTCCGAATATGAGTAGGTTTTCAAAACTACGAGCCCTCCCCACCCATGCCAATGTGTCTAATGTTCTATGCACCTAATTTATATAACATAATCATTATTTTTATCTTAACTCTGTCCCAATATTTCTTTTAAACTATTCAATTACTAATGTCAGTGTTAAACATATGGTATATATTTCCATGTAAAAAACATAAATAATTTGTTCATGTTAATTTTTTTTAAATTGATCTGATTGAATTTGATATTGGCTCCTATATGTAAAATTTTCTATTGAGTTCAGAAATGGTGGAAAGTCTTGAAAATCTTCAAGTTTATTGAATATCTTTTTCATTTAATATTAAGCATAATTTTTCTGGGTATCATATTTTCATTCACAGGTCTAGTTCTTTTAATTGCTAGTAAATATGCTAGAACCTATGGTCTTTTATTATGACTACTGCTAAGTCTTGTACAATTATAATTTTTATATGAATTGATTTTTTCTTTTTTTTGTATTTGAAACTTGGCAATAAATTCTTCTTCTTTTTTTTTTTTTTTTTTTTAACAAACAATCTCTTTGAAGTAGCAATAAGTATATTTTTTCTATTTCTGATTTCCCTCGCATGTTCCAGGATAATTTTCTTGGATTATTTTTTGCATTATTATGGTAAAGGTTCTTTTTTTGGTCACAGCATTAAAGTAGTCCAATTATTCTTATATTTTCTCTTTTTGATCTGTTCTCCAGATCTGCTATTTTTATTATTTTATTATATTTATATTATATTTATTATATTATACCTTCTGTTCTATTTTTTCATTTTTATATTATTTGGTAATTTTCTCATACCTTCACTGATTTCCTCTTTCCTAATTCTAATTTTTAGACTTAATTTTGTCTTTAAGGCTCTGTATTTTTTTCTAGTTAGTTAACTTCCCCCTCCCACCCCCGCAATCTCCTTGTTTGTGTTGAATGGTTTTTATTTTATTTTATATTTTACTAGTTTTTCTCAATGTCTCTCATTTGATTTTTAAATTCTTTTTTAAGTTTTATAAATTCTCTCTAGGGAGGAAGCCATTCAATATTACCATCGGGGCTAAAGAAGGCTTTTTGTTTTGTTTTGTTTTGGTTTGGTTTGGTTTAGTTTTTTTTAAACTTCACTGTCCTTCTCTGCAGATGAGCCTGTTTTCCCTGTTTCCACAGTAAGTTTCTATAGATGGGTTGCTTCTTCTTCACTGGTTCATTTTTTTAAATTAATGAGAAGTACTAGTGTAAGCACCTCTAATCATTAGGTGGAGAGTTGGTACCTCTAGCTTCACTCCAGTTCTTCCCTGTTACCTGGAATAAGTTTACTTAAGAGTTCCTTCTCGTGGACTAGCTGTACCTGATCTAAAACTGTATTATAAAGCAGCAGTGACCAAAACCATTTGGTATTGGCTAAGGTATAGACTAGTTGATCAGTGGAATAGGTTAGGTTCATAGGATAAAATAGTGAATAAGTATAGCAATCTAATGTTTAACAAACCCAAAGATCCCACCTTTTGGGATAAGAATCCAGTATTTGACAAAAACTGCTGTGAAAACTGGAAATTAGTATGGCAGAAATTAGGCATAGATCCCACACTAAACACCACATACCAAGATAAGATCAAAACGGGTCCTCATTCTTTATGCCTAAATGAGATCATAAATAAATTAGAGGAACATAAGATAGTTTACCTCTCAGACTTATGGAGGAGGACCAGAGGAGAACTAGAGATCATGATTGATAATAAAATAGAAAATTTTGATTATATCAAATTAAAAAGCTTTTGTACAAACAAAATTAATGCAAACAAGATTAGAAGGGAAGTAACAAACTAGGAAAACATTTTTACAGTTAAAGGTTCTGATAAAGGCCTCAGTTCCAAAATATATAGAGAACTAACTCTAATTTATAAGAAATCAAGCCATTCTCCAATTGATAAATGGCCAAAGGATATGAACAGACAATTTTCAGATGATGAAATTGAAATTATTTCCACTCATATGAAAGATAATGATGAATGTTGGAGGGGATGTAGGAAAACTAGGACACTGATGCATTGTTGGTGGAGTTGTGAATGAATCAAACCATTCTGGAGAGCAATCTGGAATTATACACAAAAAGCATAAAACTATGCATACTCTTTGATCCACCAGTGCTACTATAGGTCTTATATCCCAAAGAAATACTAAAGAAGGGAAAGGGACCTGTATGTGCCAAAATGTTTGTGGCAGCCCTTTTTGTAGTGGCTAGAAACTGGAAAATGAATGGATGCCCATCAATTGGAGAATGGTTGGGTAAATTGTGGTATATCAATGTTATGGAATATTATTGCTCTGTAAGAAATGACCAGCAAGAGGAATACAGAGAGGCTTGGAGAGACTTACATGAACTGATGCTAAGTGAAATGAGCAGAACCAGGAGATCATTATACATTTCAACAACAATACTGTATGAGGATGTATTCTGATGGAAGTAGATATCTTCAACAAAGAGAAGATCTAATTCAGTTCCAATTGATCAAAGGTGGACAGAATCAGCTACACCCAGAGCAGGAACACTGGGAAATGAGTGTAAACTGTTTGCATTTTTGTTTTTCTTCCCAGGTTATTTTTGCCTTCTGAATCCAATTCTTCTTGTGCAATAAGAAATTCGGTTCTGCACATATATATTGTATGTAGGATATACTATAACACACTGGTCCTCAAACTTTTTAAATAGGGGGCCAGTTCAGACTGTTGGAGGGCCAGACTATAGTAAAAATAAAAACTATGAAAAAATTCCTATGCACGCTGCATATACCTTATCTTGAAGTGAAGAAACATAATGGTAACAAATACAATATTTAAAATGAAGTAAAGTTAAAGCAACAAACTTACCAGTATTTCAATGGGAACTATGGGCCTGCTTTTGCTAATGAAATGGTCAATTTCTGGTTTCATATTTGTCACTGCTAGTAGCAACAAGTGATGCAAGTGTGCATCCATTAGTCTTGATCTGGTTGGAGATTTCAAATGTTTCATTCTAGAAAAAGTCTGTTCACAGACATAAGTACTGCAAAAGATGGTTGTCATTTTGAGTGCATGGTTCCTGAGATGAGGATATGTCTCAGAGGGGAGAGATGCATAGAAATTATGAAGGCTGTTTGACTTGAAAGTGTCTTTCAGAGAGTTACAATTCTGCAGTTCAGCCAGTTCCATTTGGTAAATTGTATCCACATTTTCAATGTCAACAGAAAATGGGTTGCGGAAAAGCTGTATGTCCTGTTCATGGAGATGAAGCTCTTTAAATCTAAATTGGAACTCTTTTTGCAATTTTTCCAATGAATCCACACATGTTTTGTTTGGGAATGCAATCAGTGGTTTTTCTGCAAACAGATTTTGAGTTGTAGGGAAATGGCAGAAGTTTTCCTCCTTCACTTGTTTGATGAGGAGGCCTAATTTTACTTCAAATGCTTTGACATGTGATTGCATATCACAGATGAGCTTCCCCTTTCCTTGAAGTTGAATATTGAAATTGTTGAGTAGCTCTGTTACATTTGTCAGAAAGGCAAGGTGCCATTTCCATTCTGCATCATTGAGCTCCGGTACTTCTTTGTTTTTTGAAAGCAGAAAAGTTGTAATCTGTGGAAGTAAGTCATAGAAACATTTCAAAACTCTCCCTTGACTCAGTCATTGAACTTCTGTGTGATATAGAACATCTTCATACTCAACATTTAGCTCAGACAGAAATTCCTGAAATTGTCTGTGATTTATTGCATTAGCTCTAATGAAGTTAACACAAGATACCACAATTTTCATAACAGAGTCCCATTTCAGTGATTTACTACACAGTGCTTGTTGGTGGATGAGGCAGTGTATGGCTATTAGATGAGAATGGTTATGTTTGTCCATCTCTTGGTTAATGCGAGCAATTACTCCTTTCTTAGACCCCACCATGCTAGGGGCACCATCAGTTGTTAAGCTGGCTAGTTTAGCCCAGTCCAGCTCCAAACCATTCATAGTTTGGCAAACCTTTTCATAGATATCCTCTCCTGTAGTTGTTCCTTTGATGCTTTGCAGTGCAGAAAGCTCTTTTATGACTTCAAAATAAGCATTCATCCCACAAATAAAAATTAGAAGTTGTACAGAATCATGGACATCATTGCTTTCATCAAGTGCCAAGGAAAAATATGAAATTTTTTTTTGTGGTGTTTTGCAAATGCTGTTGCAGATTGTCTCCTATTTCTTCAATCCTCCATGTAATTGTAGGTCCTGAAAGACTCACTGTATTAAATAAATCAGCCTTCTCTGGACACATTTCTTTGACAACAGAAAGAAGTTGAGTTTCATATTGTTGATGCAAATTATTGTCTTTGAACACAGACACTATATTCTGGCATAGAAGACATACAGCTCTTTCCTTGTACTGCATGAAAAAGTAATCATAAGTCCACTGTTCTTTGAATATCCTATATACTCCAAGTCAAATTTTCTTTTTCTTGGCATCATTATTTCTAAGGAATTCCAAATTGCTATTAGTAAAATATCAATATAAATACAGTGCTACAAAAACAATATACCAGCAATAACTTTGCCCACACAGAGACATACAGACTACAATGTCCAACTTCTTCCAAGCTGCCTCTGTGCTGTGATACCTCTGTTTCCTGCACTCTCTCTCCCACTTCAAACCTTCACTGCACACAAGTCACCACTCAGGCTTCTGGGGAAGGCCATCATGTGACTTGAAGCTGCACAAGTGTATGGGGCCTTAAGAATCTGGAGGGGGAGGAAGCAGCACACCAGCTCTGCACCCCCTCATACTCAGGATAAGTGGGGGGCACTAAAGTCAGACCCCCAGTGATTATAAGGTGATGACATATGTTAGCAATATTCCATCTCTTTATGAAACTACAGAACATACACACAATGATAAAACTGATGACCACAACAGCCAGACATGAGGTCACTATGGATACAGGGCCATGGCCTGGTACCAGGAACCTCACTCTGGGCAACAATAGCAGTCAGTACCGCAACATGCGTTAGAGAGAAAGCCGTTACATTGTCATTACAACATAATGACAATGATAGAGTCAAGCTGGGACTTGCAGTACTAACTGTTACTATACCCCCACACCAGATACAGCCCATATATTCCCCCTGCAGAGGCCGTGACATGTGCAGCCTCGTGCCTGTCTGTTGTGGTGGCTTCCATTACTTTACAAGGCCATGGGCTTTCAGTTCTCCGTCTTCTACAACTCTCTCCCTTCCCCACACCATAAACCCCAGCCTGGGAACTCACCTTACCTCTGTATCACCTCCCACTCTGTCTCCTCCACCTCAGCCCAGTGCCGGAAGTGTGCATTGCTAATGCGAGTTTAGGTTGAATGTCGCTTCCAGTCTGATTTTGCTGTAACCAGGCAAGCCCCATAAACATCCTCAGTGAGCCGCATCTGGCCCACAGGCCGTAGTTTGAGGACCCCTGCTATAACATATTTAACATGTATGGGACTCCTGCCATCTAGGGGAGGGCATGGAGGGAAGGAGGGAAAAATTCGGAACAGAAGTGAGTACAAGGGATAATGCTGTAAAAAATTACCCATGCATATGTACTGTCAAAAAAAAAAAAAAGTTATAATTAAAAAATTAATTAAAAAAAAAAAAGTTCCTTCTCTACCCCAATGTTTCTGCACTTATTGGGAATGCTGATTCCTTCACATTCAGAGTTGTGTTTCTGCAGCACAGCTGGACCTGGTATTTCTAATCAGCAGAGATTGACTCATTTTTTTTCTGAGACTCTATGTGCAGACTCCAGGAGGTGAAAGTTTCTATGATTCCTGATGAGGTTTCAGCCAAACTCGGCTAGCCCCATTTGGTCCCCATTTGGTGTTTTTGTGAAGTTAGTCTAGTGACATTTGTACTTTACACTGGTGAAGCCCAACCCCAGCCTGAGGTCTCTTTTCCAATTCTTTTGAGATGTATCAGGAGGAATTTTGTTTTGCCCCAAGATTTCTTAATTTTTCACCAGTGTATGGTCATACTGATGTGCATATTTGTTCTGTTTGGGGAAATCTGAAAAACTTGAAGTTTACTGAAGTATTCTGTGCAGAATCGTTCTCTGGGAGAAGTTTTCTACTAATCTTGTTTTTACCTTTACTTAAAGGAATCCTATTAAACTTTAAACAAGATAGGTAGTGATTGACTCAAGGTGTTTTAATAAACTTCCTTTTAGATCTTAATCTATGTGTGTGTGTGTGTATAAAGCAAACAGCTTTGTGGGCTGTCTTAGTATCTAATTGTCTTTATGCCCTTACTTGAACTTTATATGATGTAAATCTCTCATAGACTTTAAGAAGGAACCACACTTTTCACCACATCTCTCTCCTTTGTTGAATTGTCAAAAGATTTTCTAAAATTTCATAAGTTTTGAAGTTTTTTCTCCCTCAGTGGGTAACACTGAAGGATTTGCATTGGAAAGGCCAGACAATAGGTAAAAAAAAAAAAAAAAAAAAAAAAAAAAGAGATCAACTGTTTGATTGGATAATGACTAACCATGGTCAAATGTAAACTCTTTGATTAGCAATATTTTTGAAACATAAACATTAATCTCTCAATATACTGTAATTATAGTTATAAGGGTTTACTAAATTTTATTTCAACTATCATGTAAAATTAATGCATCCTGTTATTTTTTATGCTTAATTTTTTTTGTTATTGTTGTTAGTAAAAATAAACTACTTATCCCATATCCAATTTATATTATACATTTTGGGGAAAATCTGAGCCTTGTAAACCATAACTTTTATAATCACATTATTCTGAACATAGTAAGTGATTTATAAATGAAAAAATAAATTTGAGAAAATAAAGACTCTTTGTCTAAATTTCCATCACTGATTGTTAGATATATGGGACTGAGGACAATTCCTAAGCTGAAATGACTGGTGGAAAACAGTAGGGGGCAAAAATCTCTGCTGCTGGTGTCAGTTCAGTGGTCTCTCAAATTCTAAAAGATTTACTTGTACCCAAAAAATTATTGAGATGAGGCAGAAACTTTGTAAGATTTGAATCTCCAGTTGAGTGTTCACCATCAGCTTAATAGTACAGAGACTTATCCTCTCAGAAAGGTTTCCCATTGCATCTCCAGTTATCCTGATCTATATCTTACCACTGGACACAAATGATTCTGGAGGAGAAAATGAGGCTGATGACTTTGCATAATATACCTGCACTTCAATTCAATTTCTTGTATGTTGGGGCATCACTTCCCTAATGTTGTCATCCTCTTTGAGAACAAAGGATAAACAAAACCAATAACAGAGACTTTTGATTTCTGACCTACTCTAATGGGAAAGGATAAAGGGAAGATGAAGATATCAGCATACCAAATGGTTAATGGTGAATTTCAACACAAAGATTATGTTAGAATATTCTAGGATAGGATAGCTAGATGGTACAGTGGGTAAACTAGGCTTAGAGTCAGGAAGAACTAAGTACAAATCTGACCTCATATATTTTACTGGGAAAGAAGCTTAATACTGCTTGCTTCCGTTTACTACAGTATCTTTGCCAATAAAACTCTAAATGGGATTATGAGAAGTTGTACATGACTAAAATGACCCCTAGATTAGGAAATTGAATCTAGGAAGCTGGGGCCAATCAGGTGGGGGAAGAAAAGAAACTGTAGGAAGGTTCCAGGAAGTTCTGATGGGAATGCTGTTCCAACCACACATAGTGAGATTAATAATTAAAGACTTGATGGTTTTATGGTCATTACTGAAAAATAGATTTAGTTATTTTACCAGCTTTTGATTGATATTATTGATAATATATTTCTTTTATTGGTATTATATAATACTACAAGTGATTTGGGAGGACTTGTTAATCATGTGCTACTAAGCTAATAAACTCATAGTAACTTAAGAGTGCTTCCATGTTAAAGAATCTAGACTTGTCCAGGCAATCCCTGACATGGGTACCTCAATGTCAGGTAACCTGGGTATGCTCTAAAGATTCCATTATAGGTTCACCTATGTAGCCTTATAGAAGTCAATTAAATTCCCTGAGTCCTTAGGTTTTCATTTGCAAATGAGGACTGAATGACCTCTAAAGTCCCTTCCAACTCTAAATCTATGATCCTACTAAATTAGTCAGTATTTGAAAACAAATCTTTCTTAAATCATGGTGACATTAAACTATGATAATTGTTCTTCTTAATAACAATGATTGATGGTATTCAATCTCTGGACATTTATCAGGAAATATTATTTATCATTTGAATAATGTACAAAGAGACCAATCTTGAAGTAAACTTGGTAGCTCATGAAACTAAAGTTTTTCTTGAAAATGAGTACTAGTGGGGTGGCTGGGTGGCACAGTGGATAGACCACCAGCCCTGAAGTCAGGAGGAACTGAGTTCAAATCTGGCTTTAGACACTTAACACTTCCTAACTGTGTGACCTTGGACAAGTGACAACCCCAATTGCCTAAGAAAAATGAAATTAGTACTAGTTTATTTTTTCCCATGAAAAAAGATTAAATATTAGGATTATGTTGTTTCAACCATTGTGGATATTCCACATTTGGAATGGAGACACTTTTGAGGCTCAACTGCCCCCAACATCTTATTCCATAACAATTTTATTTGGGGAATGTGTGCCAGGACAGGAGGAAGAGAAAACCTTGCTATTTCCTAAACAGTAAAAACTCTGAATCAGACAAGAGATAACTTAAGGCTACCTATTTGATGTGAGACAATGGCTCTATTAGCATATATTTGGATACTGGCCCTCCTCACCATTGGTGCTTGCTGAGTGTTTGGTAGGCAAGTATTGGAGGGCAGAGGGGGGGTGTCAGAGGCACTTGGTAGCAGAACGAGGAGTAGAGAGGATGGAGACTCCTGACTCCAGAATCCAGGAGAGATCTTTGGCAAGCCTTGTGGCAGCTTGCCTGCCTCCTTCACTTCTCCCCCTAAAGACCAAGGAATTTAATTTGTCCTGACTCTGGATGACACTGAAGCCTTCCAGGGAGCTAGCCTGTACTCTACCCAGTAGCAATAACCATCATATAAACTTAATATGCAAAACACAATTTATTAAATGTTTTTGAAAGGCTTACATAAAATGTTTTTAGTACTCTTTTAGTATTTAAGAAATTATACTAAAGAAGGATGAATCTTTTTCTTAAATGTCACAAACAGAAATACTAGAAAAGTTTGTTATTTATCAATTTATCTAACGAAACAACTAATGACCTAACACCAGAGCAGATTTGTCACATTGACATATCTTCCATCTGTTGCTTACATAGTATCTATAACTGTAAGAACAGCTGAAACCATTCAGACTGCATGTAACCATTATGTTTCATAAGCTAAAATAGACTGGAGAGAGGAGTGACTAAAATAATCTTGAAATAATTTTTCATAATGTCCTTTGCACTCAAAAGAACTTTGATTCCCCCCCAAACTTCCCCCTAAATGCCAATGTTTATCATTTAATTATTCAACAAATTATTACCATCTAAATCATTCTAGTCTACACAAACAAGATCTATCCTGTTTTTTGTTTTTTTTGAAAAGATAGAACATCCTTAATTTTTTTTTTTAGGAAATAATCACTGAGTCCTACTATATGTTGTTTACAGGAAACACACCTGAAACAGGGTGAGACATTCAACCTAAAAGTAAAAGGGTGGAGCAGAATCTATTATGCTTCAGGCAAAACCAAAAAAGCTGGAGTAGCCATCCTCATCTCAGATCAAGCAAAAACAAAAATTGATCTAATTAAAAGAGATAAGGAAGGGTATTATATCCTGCTAAAGGGCAGCATCAATAATGAAGCAGTATCAATATTAAACATATATGCACCAAGTGGTGCAGCATCTAAATTCTTAAAAGAGAAATTAAGAGAGCTGCAAGAGGAAATGGATAGCAAAACTATAATAGTGGGAGATCTCAACCTTGCACTCTCAGATTTAGATAAATCAAACCACAAAATAAATAAGAAAGAAATCAAAGAGGTAAATAGAATACTAGAAAAGTTTGATATGATAGATCTTTGGCGAAAGCTAAATGGAGACAGAAAGGAATATACTTTCTTCTCAGCAGTTCATGGAACCTATGCAAAAATTGATCATATACTAGGGCATAAAAACCTCAAAATCAAATGCAGTAAGGCAGAAATAGTAAATGCATCCTTTTCAGACCATAATGCAATCAAAATAACATTTAATAAAAAGCCAGGGGAAAATAGACCAAAAAATAATTGGAAACTAAATAATCTTATACTAAAGAATGATTGGGTAAAACAGCAAATCATAGACATAATGAATAACTTCACCCAAGAGAATGACAATAATGAGACATCATACCAAAATGTGTGGGATACAGCCAAAGCAGTAATAAGGGGAAGTTTTATGTCTTTACAGGCCTACTTGCATAAAATAGAGAAAGAGAGGGCCAAGGAATTGGGCTTACAACTAAAATTTCTAGAAAAGGAACAAATTAAAAACCCCCAGACAAACACAAAACTTGAAATTCAAAAAATAAAAGGTGAGATTAATAAAATTGAAAGTAAAAAAAAACTATTGAATTAATTAATAAAACTAAGAGTTGGTTTTATGAAAAAACCAACAAAATAGGGGGGCGGAGCCAAGATGGCGGAGAAGAAACACACGACTCAGTGAACGTCCTCACTCCCTCACAACCAATTAGATAAATTAAGTCTCAAAATTAGCTCAGGACTGATAGATACCACAAGGACTGGAAGCACGACTTACCAGCTGAAGAGAATCTGGAGTTTCAACAGGAAAGGTCAGTTCTCAGGGGAGGAACAAGAAAGACCAGCACAGACGGTGGGGTAGGGGCACACTGCGCCCATTGCGCTGGGAAGGGCTCTGGGATCAGAGAAGCCACTGAGGTAAAGGAATCTGGCACAGGCTGTTAGCTCTTCTCTGCTAATTATTTAGCAGTTCAGAAGAGAAAGCCAAAATATTTTAAAACTCAAATTAGATTTTCCCCGATCTGGGGGGTGACTCAGCTGACTCGGCACCAGGGGGTGTGGCCTCAGCTACCACCTGAGAATAGTTAAGAGATTGACAAGTGGGTGGATACGGCCCAAGGCAACACACACTGCCTAGCATAGCTGGAGGGAGTGGAACTCAGCTCCAGGAAGTCCCAGAAAAGCGGAACCTTTGAACTAGGGACCGCAGTTTCTGGAAGACACTTCCAGTTTGAGCGCAGGGGCTTCTCACGTCACCTGCTGCAGACATCCACTCCCCACCCGGACACATAGGCTGGGCTTCATGCTGTCTTTACTATTCTACGCCCTCGAAGCACAGTAGTGCTAATCACCTCTGAGGCACCTCCAGGAAGGGGGTGGGGAACTCTCTCCCAGAGCTCTATCTTAGCTCAGGCGCAGGAGCCGCTGCATCCATCCGGTCTGGGAGGAAGCTGGTAAAGAAGTAAATAAATAATTTCCTACCCCAGGGACAGACCCCAAAAGATTTTTTTAAGTATGAGCAAAAAAGCTAGAAAAACTATAGATTCCTTCAATACAGAGAAAGAGCGGGTAACCAACCCCGAGGAAGTTGACAGCAGAGAATCAGCAGACAACAACCTAAAGGGGAACGATTCCTGCCCCCCATCACATAACTCTCTCCTAGAAGAAGCTCTTAAAAAATTGAGGGAGATCGAAGAAAAATGGGGCAAGGAAAGGGAAGTTATGATAGAGAATAACAACGTCCTGAAATTGGAGTTGGAAAAAATAAAGAATTCACAGGAGATGCAGGGAAACAAAATTAGTGAATTAGAAAAGGTTAAAAAAACACAGGAAAGTAGGATTTCTGAATTGGAAAAGATAAAAAAGTCTCAAGAAAATAGAATTTCTGAATTGGAAAAAGAAAATAATTCTCAAAAAAAAAAAATTAGGGAAATGGAAAAAAGTTCAATAGAGCAAAATAATTCACTTAAAAACGAAATTGGGCATTTAAAAAAGAACTAAAAACTGTGAAAGAAGAAAATAACTCCTTAAAAGTCAGGATGGAACAAATAGAAATGAATGATTCACAGAGAACCCAAGAATCAGTCAAACAAAACAAAAAAAATGAGAAGCTGGAGAACAACGTCAAATACTTACTGGGAAAATCTATAGACCTGGAAAATAGATCTAGGAGAGATAATCTGCGGATTATTGGACTTCCAGAAAACTATGACCAAAAAAAGAGCCTAGATTCTATTTTACAGGAAATTATCAAAGAGAACTGTCCAGAGATAATAGAAACAGAAGGGAAAGTAGATGTGGAAAGAATTCATCGAACTCCTTCTGAAATAGACCCTAAAAAAAGAACACCACGGAATATTGTGGCTAAGCTGCAGAATTACCACACAAAGGAGAAAATCCTGCAAGCAGCTAGAAAAAAACAATTTAAATACCAAGGTGCCACAATAAGGGTCACCCAAGATCTGGCTGCCTCCACATTAAAAGATAGAAGGGCCTGGAACCTGATATTCCGAAAGGCAAAAGATCAAGGACTGCAACCAAGAATGAACTACCCAGCTAAGTTTAGCATCTTTTTCCATGGAAGAAGATGGTCATTCAATGAAACAGAGGAATTCTATATGTTTCTAAGAAAAAAACCAGACTTAAACAAAAAATTTGATCTACATCCACAAGACTGAAGAGAAACAGAAAAAGGTACACAGAACCCTTGAGAACTGTAACTCTGTTGTGGGTATATAAAAAATACTCAAGGATAATTTGATTTTAGTGATATAAAAGAAAAAAAGGGGGGTGTGGTAAAGGGAAGGAGGTCGGTTCAGAAAAAGGGGAAGGAGTGATAAAAAGAGGGAAACTACATCCCAGGAAGAGACATAGAAAATACACCATATCTGAGGGAACTTAGTGAGGGGGAGAATCATTGTGTGAATCTTACTCTCATCAGAAGAGGCTCAAAGAGTAAATAATTAACATATTTGTTTTTCAGAGAATTTTCTCTCACCTCATTAAAAGGGGGGAGAGGAAAAGGGGAAAGGAAAAGGAGAATAAGTGAAGGGACTTGGAGGGAGGGGGGAGGGATCCTAAAAAAAAAAAAAAAGAGGGAGGGTGGCGCGTCACAAGGGGGGTCTGTAAATTAAATATCGGGGAGGGGGATCAGGGGGGTCAAGGGAAAAAAGTATAATCTGGGGATAATACGATGGCAGGAAATACAGAATTAGTAATTTTAACTGTAAATGTTAATGGGATGAACGATCCCATCAAACGGAGACGGATAGCAGATTGGATCAAAAAGCAGAACCCTACAATATGTTGCCTACAGGAAACACACTTAAAGCAGGGAGATACATACAGAGTAAAGGTAAAAGGTTGGAACAGAGCCTATTATGCTTCAGGTAAAGCCAAAAAAGCAGGGGTAGCTATCCTTATCTCAGATCAAGCAAAAGCAGAAGTAGATCTCGTTAAAAAAGATAAGGAAGGAAACTATATCCTGCTGAAAGGTAGCATAAATAATGAAGCCATATCAATACTAAACATATATGCACCAAGTGGTATAGCATCTAACTTTCTAAAGGAAAAGTTAAGAGAACTGCAAGAAGAAATAGACAGTAAAACTATAATAGTGGGAGATCTCAACCTTGCACTCTCAGATTTAGACAAATCAAACCACAAAACAAACAAGAAAGAAATTAAAAAAGTAAATAGAACATTAGAAAAACTAGGTATGATAGACCTTTGGAGAAAACTGAATGGCAATAGGAAGGAATATACTTTCTTCTCAGCAGTTCATGGATCCTATACAAAAATTGACCATATATTAGGACATAAAGATCTCAAAATTAAATGTAGGAAGGCAGAAATAATAAATGCCTTCTTCTCAGATCACAATGCAATAAAAGCTACATTCAGTAAAGAGTTAGGGGTAAATAGACCAAAAAGTAATTGGAAACTGAATAATCTCATCTTAAAGAATGACTGGGTGAAAGAGCAAATTATAGAAACAATTAACAATTTCACCCAAGATAATGATAATGATGAGACATCATATCAAAATCTTTGGGATGCAGCTAAAGCAGTAATAAGGGGAAATTTTATATCTTTAGAGGCTTATTTGAAGAAAATTGAGAAAGAGAAGATTAACGAATTGGGCTTACAACTTAAAAGGCTAGAAAAAGACCAAATTATAAACCCCCAACCAAAAATTAAACTCGAAATACAAAAATTAAAAGGAGAAATCAATAAAATTGAAAGTAAAAAAACTATTGAATTAATAAATAAAACCAAGAGTTGGTTTTATGAAAAAGCCAATAAAATAGATAAACCTTTGGTAAATTTGATCAAAAAAAAGAAAGAGGAAAATCAAATTGATAGTCTTACAAATGAAAAGGGGGACCTTTCCACCAATGAAGAGGAAATTAGAGAAATAATAAGGAGTTACTTTGCCCAACTTTATGCCAATAAATTTGATAACTTAAGTGAAATGGATGACTTTCTCCAAAAATATAGGCTCCCTAGATTAACAGAGGAGATAAATTGCTTAAATAGTCCCATTTCAGAAAAAGAAATAGAACAAGCTATTAATCAACTCCCCAGGAAAAAATCCCCAGGGCCAGATGGATTCACATGTGAATTCTACCAAACATTTAAAGAACAATTAGCCCCAATGTTATATAAATTATTTGAAAAAATAGGGGATGAAGGAGTCCTACCAAACTCCTTTTATGACACAGACATGGTACTGATACCTAAACCTGGTAGATCGAAAACTGAGAAAGAAAATTATAGACCAATCTCCTTAATGAATATTGATGCTAAAATCTTAAATAAGATATTAGCAAAAAGACTTCAGAAAATCATCTCCAAGATAATACACTATGATCAAGTAGGATTTATTCCAGGAATGCAGGGCTGGTTTAATATTAGGAAAACTATTAATATAATTGACCATATTAATAATCAAATTAATAAGAACCATATGATCATCT
Organism: Sminthopsis crassicaudata; assembly: GCF_048593235.1. Taxonomy (NCBI): domain Eukaryota; kingdom Metazoa; phylum Chordata; class Mammalia; order Dasyuromorphia; family Dasyuridae; genus Sminthopsis; species Sminthopsis crassicaudata. The sequence goes on from NC_133619.1 coordinate 232,080,955, forward strand.
CAATAGATGCAGAAAAAGCATTTGATAAAATACAACATCCATTCCTACTAAAAACTCTTGAGAGTATAGGAATAAATGAATTATTCCTTAGAATAATCAGGAGTATATATTTAAGACCGTCAGTAAGCATAATATGCAATAGAAATAAACTGCAACCTTTCCCAGTAAGATCAGGAGTGAAACAAGGTTGCCCACTATCACCATTACTATTCAATATAGTACTAGAAACGCTAGCCTCGGCAATAAGAGCCGAGAAAGAGATTCAAGGAATTAGAGTAGGAAATGAGGAAATTAAACTATCACTTTTTGCAGATGACATGATGGTATACTTAGAGAACCCCAAAGACTCTGCTAAAAAGCTACTAGAAATAATTCAAAATTTCAGCAAAGTGGCAGGATACAAAATAAATCCACATAAATCCTCGGCATTTTTATATATCACTAACAAAATGCAACAGCAAGAGATACAAAGAGAAATTCCATTCCAAACAAATGTTGAGAGTATAAAATATTTGGGAATCCATCTACCAAAGAAAAGTCAGGAATTATATGAGAAAAATTACAAAACACTTGCCACAAAAATAAAATCAGATTTAAATAATTGGAAAGACATTCAGTGCTCTTGGATAGGCCGAGCGAATATAATAAAGATGACAATACTCCCCAAACTAATCTATTTATTTAGTGCTATACCAATCAGACTCCCAAGAAACTATTTTAATGACCTAGAAAAAATAACAACAAAATTCATATGGAAGAATAAAAGGTCAAGAATTGCAAGGGAACTAATGAAAAAAAACTCAGAGGAAGGTGGTGTAAGTGTACCTGATCTAAAGCTATATTATATAGCAGCAGTCACCAAAACCATTTGGTATTGGCTACGAAATAGACCGGTAGATCAGTGGAACAGATTAGATACAAAGGACAAAAAAGGGTACATCTATAGCAATCTAATCTTTGACAAACCCAAAGATTCCAACATTAGGGATAAAAATTCATTATTCGGAAAAAACTGTTGGGAAAACTGGAAATTAGTATGGCAGAAATTAGATATGGATCCACACTTAACACCATATACCAAGATAAGATCAAAATGGGTCCATGATTTAGGCATAAAGAGGGAGATAATAAATAGATTAGAGGAACAGAGGATAATCTACCTCTCAGACTTGTGGAGGAGGAAGGAATTTATGACCAGAGGAGAACTAGAGATCATTATTGATCACAAAATAGAAGATTTTGATTACATCAAACTAAAAAGTTTCTGTACAAATAATACTAATGCAAACAAGATTAGAAGGGAAGTAACAAATTGGGAAAATATTTTTAAAAACAAAGGTTCTGACAAAGGTCTCATTTCCAAAATATATAGAGAACTGACCCTAATTTATAAGAAACCGAACCATTCTCCAATTGATAAATGGTCAAAGGATATGAACAGACAATTCTCAGAGGAAGAAATTGAAACTATATCCACTCACATGAAAGAGTGTTCCAAATCACTACTGATCAGAGAAATGCAAATTAAGACCACTCTGAGATACCACTACACACCTGTCAGATTGGCTAAGATGACAGGAACAAATAATGACAAATGTTGGAGGGGATGTGGGGAAACTGGGACACTAATACATTGCTGGTGGAGTTGTGAAAGAATCCAGCCATTCTGGAGAGCAATCTGGAATTATGCCCAAAAAGTTATCAAACTGTGCATACCCTTTGACCCAGCAGCGCTACTACTGGGATTATATCCCAAAGAAATACTAAAGAGCGGAAAGAGACATATATGTGCCAAAATGTTTGTGGCAGCTCTTTTTGTTGTAGCTAGAAACTGGAAGATGAATGGATGTCCATCAGTTGGAGAATGGTTGGGTAAATTGTGGTATATGAAGGTTATGGAATATTATTGCTCGGTAAGAAATGACCAGCAGGAGGAATATAGAGAGGCCTGGAGAGACTTAAATCAACTGATGCTGAGTGAAATGAGCAGAACCAGAAGATCACTGTACACTTCAACAACAATACTGTATGAGGATGTATTCTGATGGAAGTGGAAATCTTCAACATAAAGAAGATCCAACTCACTTCCAGTTGATCAATGATGGACAGAGGTAGATACACCCAGAGAAGAAACACTGGGAGGGGAATGTAAATTGTTAGCACTAATATCTGTCTGCCCAGGTTGCATGTACCTTCGGATTCTAATGTTTATTGTGCAACAAGAAAATGATATTCACACACATGTATTGTACTTAGACTATATTGTAACACATGTAAAATGTATGGTATTGCCTGTCGTCGGGGGGAGAGAATAGAGGGAGGGGGGGTAATTTGGAAAAATGAATACAAGGGATAACATTATAAAATATATATATATATATATATTAAAAAATTTAAAAAAAAAATGTATGGTATTGCCTGTCGTCGGGGGGAGGGAAGAGAGGGAGGGGGGTAATTTGGAAAAATGAATACAAGGGATAATATTATAAAATATATATATATATATATATATATATATATAAAATAAAAAAAAAAAAAGAAAAAACCAACAAAATAGACAAACCCTTAGTAAACCTGATTAAAAAAAGGAAAGAGAAAAAGCAAATTGATAGTCTTGAAAATGAAAAGGGTGAATTCACCACTAATGAAGAGGAAATTAGAACAATAGTTAGGAGCTACTTTGCTCAACTTTATGCCAATAAATTCGATAACTTAAATGAAATGGAAGAATACCTTCAAAAATATAGCTTGCCCAGATTAACAGAGGAAGAAGTAAGTAGTCTAAATAGTCCCATCTCAGAAAAAGAAATAGACCAAGCTATTAACCAGCTTCCTAAGAAAAAGTCCCCAGGACCAGATGGATTTACAGGTGAATTCTACCAAACATTTAAAGAACAACTAACTCCAATGCTATGTAAACTATTTGAAAAAATAGGGATAGAAGGAGTCCTACCAAATTCCTTCTATGACACAGACATGGTACTGATACCTAAACCAGGTAGATCGAAAACTGAGAAAGAAAACTATAGACCAATTTCCTTAATGAATATTGATGCTAAAATCTTAAATAAGATATTAGCAAATAGACTTCAGAAAATCATCCCCAGGATAATACACTATGACCAAGTGGGATTTATACCAGGAATGCAGGGCTGGTTTAATATTAGGAAAACTATTAGTATAATTGACCATATTAATAATCAAATTAAGAAAAACCATATGATCATCTCAATAGATGCAGAAAAGGCATTTGATAAAATCCAACATCCATTCCTACTAAAAACGCTTGAGAGTATAGGAATAAATGGACTATTCCTTAAAATAATAAGGAGCATATATTTAAAACCTTCAGTAAACATCATATGTAATGGTGATAAACTAGAACCTTTCCCTGTAAGATCAGGAGTGAAACAAGGTTGTCCACTATCACCATTACTATTCAATATAGTACTAGAAACTCTAGCCTTGGCAATAAGAGCCGAGAAAGACATTCAAGGAATTAGAGTAGGAAATGAAGAAATCAAATTGTCACTTTTCGCAGATGACATGATGGTAAACTTGGAGAACCACGAAGACTCTGCTAAAAAGCTATTAGAAATAATTCAGAATTTTAGCAAAGTCGCAGGATACAAAATAAATCCACATAAATCCTCAGGATTTTTATACATTACAAACACAATCCAACAGCAAGAGATACAAAGAGAAATTCCATTCAAAATAACAGTCGATAGTATAAAATATTTGGGAATATATCTACCAAAGGAGAGTCAGGAATTATATGAGCAAAATTACAAAACACTTGCCACAAAAATAAAGTCAGATTTAAATAATTGGAAAGACATTCAGTGTTCTTGGATAGGCCGAGCGAATATAATAAAGATGACAATACTCCCCAAACTAATCTTTTTATTTAGTGCTATTTTAATGACCTAGAAAAAAATAACAACAAAATTCATATGGAAGAATAAAAGGTTGAGAATTGCAAGGGAACTAATGAAAAAAAACTCAGAGGAAGGTGGTCTAGGTGTACCTGATTTAAAGCTATATTATAAAGCAACAGTCACCAAAACCATTTGGTATTGGCTAAGAAATAGGCTAGTTGATCAGTGGCATAGGTTAGGTTCACAGGGCAAGATAGTGAATAAAAATAGCAATCTAGTGTTTTACAAACCCAAAGGATAAGAATTCATTATTTGACAAAAACTGCTGGGAAAACTGGAAATTAGTATGGCAGAAACTAGGCATGGACCCACATTTAACACCACATACTAAGCTTAGATCAAAATGGGTCCAAGATTTAGGCATAAAGAACGAAATCATAAATAAATTGGAGGAACATGGGATGGTTTACCTCTCAGACTTGTGGAGGAGGAAGGAGTTTGTGTCCAAGGGAGAACTAGAGACCATTATTGATCACAAAATAGAACATTTTGATTACACCAAATTAAAAAGTTTCTGCACAAACAAAACTAATGCAAACAAGATTAGAAGGGAAGTAACAAATTGGGAAAACATTTTTACAGTTAAAGGTTCTGATAAAGGCCTCATCTCCAAAATATACAGAGAATTGACTTTAATTTAAAAGAAATCAAGCCATTCTCCAATTGATAAATGGTCAAAGGATATGAACAGACAATTTTCAGATGATGAAATTAAAACTATTTCCACTCATATGAAAGAGTGTTCCAAATCACTATTGATCAGAGAAATGCAAATTAAGACAACTCTGAGGTATCATTACACACCTGTCAGATTGGCTAAGATGACAGGAACAAATAATGATGAATGTTGGAGGGGCTGTGGGAAAACTGGGACACTGATGCATTGTTGGTGGAGTTGTGAAAGAATCCAACCATTCTGGAGAGCAATCTGGAATTATGCCCAAAAAGTTATCAAAATGTGCATACCCTTTGACCCTGCCATAAGGGAAAGGGACCTGTATGTGCCAAAATGTTTGTGGCAGCCCTTTTCATAGTGGCTAGAAGCTGGAAGATGAATGGATGTCCATCAATTGGAGAATGGTTGGGTAAATTATGGTATATGAATGTTATGGAATATTATTGTTCTGTAAGAAATGACCAACAGGAGAAATACAGAGAGGCTTGGAGAGACTTACATCAACTGATGCTAAGTGAAACGAGCAGAACCAGAAGATCATTATACACTTCAACAATGATACTGTACGAGGATGTATGCTGATGGAAGTGGATATCTTCAACATAGAGAAGAGCTAATCCAATTCCAATTGATTAATGATGGACAGAATCACCTACATCTAGAAAAGGAACACTGGGAAATGAGTGTAAACTGTTATTTTTACCTTCTGAATCCAATTCTTCCTGTGCAACAAGAAATTCAGTTCTATACACATATATTGTATCTAGAATACACTGTAATATATTTAACATGTATAAGACTGCCTGCCATCTGGGAGAGGGGGTTGGGGGGAGGAAGGGAAAAAATCTGAATAGAAGTAAGTGCAAGGGATAATGTTGTAAAAAATTACCCATGCATATGTACTGTCAAAAAAAAAGTTATAATTATAAAATAAAATTAAAATTAAAAAAAAAGAATCTTCTTGTTTCAATGTACAAAGATCTCCTGATTTTTCTCATTTCACTTAGCATCAGTTCATGTAAGTCTCTCCAAGCCTCTATAAATTCATCCTTACAGAATTGATTCTTACAGAATAACAATATTCCATAACATTCATATATTTAATTTATTCATCCATTCTCCAACTGATAGGCATCCACTCAGTTTCCAGCGTCTTGCTGGTACAAAAAGGGCTGCCACAAACATTTTTGGTACATGTGGGTCCCTTTCTCTCTTTTAAGATATTTTCATTTTATATATTAGCCCAATAGAAACACTGCTGGATCAAAGGATAGAGTTTGATAAATCTTTGGGCATAGTTCCAAATGGCTCTCCAGAATACTTGGATCAGTTAACAATCCTATCAACAATATATTAGTGTCCCAGTTTTCCAACATCCCCTTCAATATTAGTCATTATCTTTTAATGTCATCTTAGCCAATCTGAAAGATGTGTAGTGGTATCTCATAGTTGTCTTAATTGACATTTTTATGATCAATATTGAACAATCCCAATTTTGGACAGAAAATGCCATCTACATATAGAAAGAAAAAAGTACTATGACGATTGAATATCAATCAACACATAATATGTTCATTTCTTTTTTCTATTTTTTCATCTCCCATCTTTTTTCCCCTTTTCTCTGAGTTTTCTCTCCCAACATGATTCATAAAGCAATGTGTATTAAAATTAATTAATTTTAAAAATTAAATATTACAAGGATATGGATAAGAGCTCCATTATGTATATTATGCTATTATTATTATATTTTAAAATAATAAATGATATTATAAAATATATAAAATAAAAATTTCATACAAATTTAGCAAGACTTATAATAAGCAGAGATAGGACAAATATTTATGCAAAGAAACAGCATTGTCAATAAAACTAAGTGCAAAATAATTTAAAACTCTTAACAATGAATTGAATGAATAGGGCCTAGATTCTGGGAATATTGTAAAATAAATCATAAAATTCCAAGTTCTTCCAATTTCCAAAAAAAAAAAAAAAATACATAGCACCTCAGTGCTAATAAAGAGTGATAAAAATAAACAAGAGTTAGGACAGAATAGTAGTCTTCCTGAGGAAACTAGGGAGGACCTGAAAAAAAGTTACCAAGTCAAAGGTTTGTCCCCTTTGTTGTATAAACTCCTCCTGGATTATTGGCCTCAAACAGCAAGAAAATTTTATCTCCTGGACAGTTTGGGGAGTCTGGTATTTGAGCATTAAAAATTGAGGGAACTTCTGCTGATAAGAGACACCAAACCTGATGTTATTCCTGCTGAGAAGCAGCTCTGGGTGAGAAGGAACAAGCTAATGCCTGGTAAATGCAGAAGCATTTGGGCAGAGGTGCTTCTGGCTATGAGCATTTGTTGAAGAGTGGAGTTTTCAGTTTGGGTTCTATGCCATAGGAAAGAACTGAAATAATACCTGAGGCCAGAAGCATTATCTTCTACAACTCAACAATAATGGTGATTATAATGTTTAAAAAATGAATAGCAAAGGAGAAGGAACTCAACCATAAATTGTTATTATGGGAATAGTGAAAATGTTCATCTTCACATAAGGAAAATAAAGAAAAAGCCTCTTTTACCCCAAAGAATAATATCAAATGGTCACCTGCTCAAAAATACTTCTAGAAGAACTCAAAAAAGGTTTTAAAAATCAAATGAGCTCAGTTGATAAATGGTCAAAGGACATCAACAGGCAATTTTCAGATAATGAAATTAAAGCCACCTATAGTCATATGATAAAATGCTACAAATCATTATAGATTAGAGAAATGCAAATTAAAACACTCTGAGATACTACCTCACATCTCTCAGATTGGCTAAAATGACAGGAAAAGACAGTGATAAGTGTTGGAGGGAATGTGGGAAAACTGGGACACTAATGCATTGTTGGTAGAATTGTGAAATGATCCAACCATCCTGGACAGCAATCTGGAACTATGACCAAAGGCTATCAAATTGTACATAACTTTTGACCCAGCTGTGCCTTTATTGGTTCTGTATTCCAAGGAAATCATAAAGGAAGGAAAAGTATCCACATATGCAAAAATATGTGTAGTAGCTCTTTTTGTGGTAGTAAAAAATTGGATAATGAGTAGATGCCCATCAATTGGGGAATGGCTGAATAAGTTGTGATGTATAAAGGTAATGGAATATTATTTGTAGAGGGATGAAACTCCAAAATGGTATGCTTGAATCAGACAATCAAGCACTTAAGGCTAATTATCTATTCCATGTGAGACAATGACTATATTAGCATATAAACAAGTATAAAAATGATGAGACTACCTGAAACCTATAATAAGAAAAAATTACACAATAATATAAGAATTAATTAAAGAAAATTGTCCTTAAGTGTTAGAACAAGAGAAGAGAGTACAAACAACAACAACAAAATCCACCAAATACCACCTGAAAGAGATTCTACCAGGAAAACCTAGAGGGATATCATAGTCAAATTGTGAATCTTCCAGGTTAAGGAGAAAATGTGAGGAACAACAATTGAAAAACCATTAAATACAGCAGAGCCACAATTAGATACAAGATCTAGCAATGACCTACATATTGGTCCATATATTAGAAAAGTAAAAGAACTGAAGCTGTGACTGAAAAGCAAACACAGCAAAGTTAAATATAATCCTGAATAATACAGGACATTTAATGAAATGCTATACTTTCAGGATTTTGTTGGAAAAAGACCTGAACTTATTAGAAAATTTTCCTTGAGATCCAAGAGAAATATAAATACCAAAGACTAATTATAATCAATTCAATAAGAACAAATTTTATAGAAATCTAAACCATATGGTCTAAAATTGTCATTAGAAATTAGGTGTTTCTAAAGAAAGACTGTGGTAGAGCTGAGTATTGTGATTTTAATAAGCAAAATCATGTCAGGAAAGGAATAAAGAATAATCACTTTTACAAATGAGATGTGAGAAGAACTGATACAGAAGAATTAGATTGAGGTTGAGGCTAGTTTTTTTGGAACCCTATTCTTATTGGAAATGGGTTAAAGAGGGAACAATATATATATATATATATATATATATATATATATATATATATATATATATCTAGAAAGGTATAAAAGTCTTCTAAATTTAAAAAGAAATGAGGTTTATGGGGAGAGAAAAGAGAATAATTGAAGGAGTTTTAAAGAAAACCCTGCTCTTCAAATCTGTGTTAAAGAAAGAACAACATATATATTTTAAAAAGAAATAAAAGTCTTCTAAATAATTGATAAAGAAATAAGAGAATAAAAGAATAATACAATGGGAGGAGTATAGTATAATATAAGGTATGTAGATTCATAAGAAGCGGAGAGAGAGGACAATGCATACACACATACATACCCACCCACACACACCATAAAAGCCTTCTAAATTTATACAGAAACAAGAAGATAAGGGGAGGGATGGATGAAGAAGATAAAAGAAGGATTCTTTTTGGGGAGGGGAGATTAAATGATAAGAGGGCAAAATAGTATGTAGAAGTAAAATAATATTAGTATAGTATATAGAATTAGTTATATTCTATTAGATAGAATATATCAAAAGAATAAAAGATAGAGTTTAGACTAAAATAACTAGAGTTGGAATATTGCTGTAATATAGAAAATAGAAGAATTGGTAGAGTTAGATTTGAAACTGAGGCAAAATAAAGATTAGATAGTTTTAATATTTTATTTGAATTTCTGAGAGGGACAGTTTGTGCTGTGGGCATGCTGCCCCCAGGGCTGATGTCCAAAGCATCTAGCAATTGAGTTCTCAATGACATATATAAATACACACACACACATTATATCTATCTATCTATCTATCTATCTATCTATCTATCTATCTATATATAAAGAAATATCTTATCTATCTTCAGAAGAAAGAGAACAACAAACATAGTATGGTCTTACATATATGCATATTAATGTATATGTATATGTATAGAAATCTGCTATCTGTGCTATGTGCTAAATCTGCTATATGTATGTGCATATGTATGTATATATATTCTGTATATATATATGTTTATGTCTATCTATCTATCTATCTATCTATCTATCTTTTTGTTTACTTGTATCCCTTTTGTTGGAGGAAGGGAAAGAAAAGAATAAAATAAAAAATGCATGGCAGAGAACAAAAGAAAACATACAAGTAGCAAAAAAAAAGCAGCTATGAAACCAATGTGTAAAATTTATTATATATGCTTCTTTGAATTTCAAATTTATTACTTTATATTTTGTTTCCTCTCATGTTCTGCTGTGCACATGGCAATGTTCCCCCCCCCAAAAAAAAAAAAAAAAAAAAAAAAAAACTTTGAGTTTAAAAGAAAAAAAAAACTGAAATGAACAACCTAGTACAACATAATGGTGATAAAACATGCTGCTGATCTTCTGAGGAAGAGGTGATGGAGTAAAAAAAAAACAAAAACAAAAAACAAAATAAACAAAACTTATAAACATAGTCAAACTACCAATGTGGAAATTCTATTTGCTTGATTATGCATATTTTTCCCTGTGGGTAGAGTTTTTAGCCCTCCCCTTTTTTTCTAAATTTTACTATGGAAGGGCAGACAGAGGGAGGGAGGAAGGAGAGACAGAGAGAGAGAGAGAGACAGAGAGAGAGAGAGAGAGAGAGAGAGAGAGAGAGAGAGAGAGAGAGAGAGAGAGAGAGAGAGAGAGAGAGAGAATAGAAGAAATCAAGGACAAGTAGGACAGCTTTGGAAGCTGCATATTAAATGTATTGTATATTTTAAAAGAAAACACTGTAAAATTGAAATTCATAATTAGGTGAATAATACTATCTTTCTCTTTTATTATGTATATAAAAATTTTAATTAAAAAAAATTAAGTGCAGGATTTAAAAATAATGGATAAAACAGCCCAGTCTATCAAAACATGATCAATACTTTTATAAGATACAATTACAAAACACTACTTAAAAATAAATAACTGAAATAACTAGTTGTTCAACCTGGATCTTGGCACTATAACAAAAAACATAATGACAACATTCCAGAAATTAATTTACAGATTTAGTAGTATACTAAATACCAAGGTGATACTTTATAAGGCTCAAACACATAATAACATAGTTCATTAAAAGGAACAAAATATTGTGATTATTAAGAAAAATAATGGAAAAAAAGACAAAAAGCCAATAAGATTTCTAAACCAAAAAGTGTATTACAAAGCAAAAATATCATGAATGAAAACTATTTGGCAATGATTAAGAGATAGAAAACTGGTTAAATAGGAAAAAATGAAAAAAGAAGCAGAAATTATTGATCTTAGTAAATCAGTGATCAAAAAACTTCACACACACATTACTTTGGAAAGAATTACCTATTTGAAAATAATTGTTAAAAATAAACTGAAAATCTGACTAGTAGAACTTCAAATTAAAATAGGGCAAAAATTTTTATTATATGCTTCAATAAATACAAAATGTATATGTGACCCAAATATTTAAATATTAATTTTAGAGGGACTGGGTGTGCACTAGATATTACTTTATTGATATAAGTTATTTTGAGAGGAAATAAAGAAGAGGTGAAGGGCAGAGGTTGGGAAAAAAGAAAAGAAGAAGAAAGAAGAACAAGGAGAAAGAGAAAGAGGAGGAAGAGGAAGAGGAAGATGAGGAAGAAAGAAAGAAGAGGGCAGAAGTAGGAGGAAAGAGAAGAAGATGTAACTGAAGATATGAAGAGAAACAATTCATTTTTTGAAAGAACTGCAATTTTAGTTACAAGAAATTGTAGTGATCTAATATGATCTTTTCTGACTACCCACCCCTTTTTGTGTGCTTTTCTGGTGAAGCAATGGTTCAACATTTGGTTATTGTTTACTATCAAGTGCATTATTTTCAGCAAAGATATATATGTAGGATGTAATGTTGTATACTTAAAACTATTTGTGCTATATTTTCTTTGATATACCTATGATTCATGAATGGAATTACTATAAGATATGGATGGGACACCCTTAAAATCTGGAGTTCTGGCATGTAGTCTAGTAATTTTAAATGGGAGCTAGCTCAGTATTATCTTTCCATTTCAGAAGGATAGAAATTTTAGATTTGAACAGTAACTATTTTAGGAAGAATATGGAACATATGCCTTGTGTAATTATATACTAGTCAAAGTTAATGCTTAGTTGTAGCTTTGTGTATTAAACAAGTATTAAGCTGAGTTAGTAGACCATTTTTTATGAATAGTTTATGAGAGGATCCCCTTCTATAATTATTACAATTTAAAAGTTGCTGATTTTTCTGCCAAGAAAAAAGTAACATTATTTCTGACCTTTAAATTATAGGTGTTTTTGAAACAAAAAGAAAAAAAGGCTTCTTGATCTTTATATAAATTTCTTAAGTTTACTACAACTTCCTACTAATAATCCATGTATAGCAGATTTTAAGTCCCATTTTAGTGTAGGATTTGGCACATGGTAAAGCTTCAACAAATTCTTAATGACTGTTTTACTGGATTCCCCAGTCATATAGTATGTGTCTGGGTAGCTTTCCCAATCCATATTTCAGTGTATGATCAGGAAATGAAAATCCATTTCACTAGGAGAACAAAGAAATAATTCAGGAAGCCAAACTTCCTGTAAAATAATTAATGTCTATAACAAAGTAGAAATCACTTTGGATTATCTACTGCTTTATTGATAATTATACATCAGTCCAAATAATATTTTTTATATTTTAAGCAATTTGAATAATGGCAAAATGCTTTGCAAACAATGGCAAAATTCCATTAACCATAAAAAATGGTAAAAATAATGAAATCATTGTTCAGTGACTTAAAAAAAATGACATTTGTTGTAATTCTGGAGAAACTGAGGCAAGATAGAGATTAGATAGTTTTTAATATTTTATTTGGATTTCTGAGAGGGAGAGATTGTGCTGGGGGCATGCTGCCCCCAGGGTTGATGTCCAAAGCATCCAGCAATCGATGTGAGTTCTCAATGACATATATATACACACATGGCTCAGCTGCAGGAGTAGACTGAGGCAGGGGTGGAGTCAGAGCATTGAGATTGTGAATGGACTATCAATCTGGTTCTGATGGGGTGGGGGGAAGCACCTGACATTCTGGTAACTTGGGATAAAGAAGAACAATGACAGGATAGGAGATAGGACCATAAATTCTAACAAACTGGGAGTTAAAGATGTGTCCAGCCAGGTAGGCTGGACTCCCCTTTATCTTGAGTTTACACACTGACAATTTTTATAACCTCTGAGCTATATAAGCCTTAATGAACTGAATAGGGGAGTTGCAGGTAAGGGGATTGAGGCAGAACAATTCAGGGAAACTGAGGCAGAACAATTCAGGGGAAACTAGGCAGGACAATTTAGGGAAACTAAGTTAGTATAATAAAAGAGAACTGTGGCACAACATTGTCAAGTGCTTTCTTTGTGTAAGATTTTGGGCTAAGTATTGTGGAGATGCAACAACAAAAATTTTTAAAAATACAAATCTATATTTCAGAATATTATTGGAGGGATTCAATAAACACAAATTAATAAACATGAAGTATATACCAAGTAATTTAATTAAATTTTAATCAGTAGAGTACACCAGTAATGCAAATATCAAACATAATCTTATGTAGGAGTTTCTGAGCTTTTAAAGAAACTAAGGATTCTCAGAAATATAGTTTATGAGAGAATGCATTTCTGATCAGTTACAGCTTTTGTTAAATTATCAAGGTAGGTAATGGAATGTTGTATATAGTAAAGAGCTAATAAGTCATTCTGCATGGAAAAAAACAGAGTGCAGAATGGGCAATGATGCATTTGTATGACTAAAGAAGTTTGGGAGTCAAATTGCAAAGGCTTTTAATGCCAAGAAGATTTTTATTTCATCTAAGAGCAAATAGTGACTACCAAAGATTTTTGCCTAGACATAATTGTTGTCCAAAAAGTAATTTAACATATAAAGTGTGTATGTGCTAGAATCATCTCTAATTCCCTTATTGAATATCAATTTTAAATTTTTAGTGTTTTCATAACTCAAGAAATAGGAAATGCTATATATCAGAACTTGATTTGTAGTTTTAAAATTTAAATTTATAGATTGTCTAGACTTTCAAAAGTGATTGAGTAAATGTCAGTAAAACAGGTTTAACTTAAAAATGTATACTTTCTTCTTCCCCTCCCCCAGAGTCAGTTGTGAACATATTTTCCATGTAACTGACAGTAATATATTCTCTCTTTGCATATGTGCATACATGTGTGTATGAATGTGTGCATAAATATATATATATATATATATATACATAAGCATGTGTGTATTTATATATGCATGTGTATATATATATATATATATATATATAGTTCATAACCAACATAACCAAAGACCCAAAAAAGTGCAAAAATGTTTTACCTTGAAGGGACTTTATGCATATTGCTTAGTAGGATAATTGGTAATGGTGAATAGATTTTAGAGTGTTTTGATGTTGGGCTACCATTGTGTTCCTATTCCCCCCCCTCTTCCCCCCCCCCCCCCGTTAAATGTGGGTGAAGATTTATTTCCATGTAACGTGACTTTATTTGCTTTTATGATGAATAAAGGATTTGATTAATGAAACTCTATGAAAGATATATGACTAAAAGCATAATGAGTAGAATTTACATGAAAAGACTAGATCATATTTCTAAAAAAAATTTTGTTTCAATCTAATTGGAATGAAGGATGTGGGAGTATACTTGTAAGAAAAAGGCTCTTTCTTCCCTCAGGTGTGACAAAAAGGGCTAGGCAGTATTTTACAACTCACAGAATTATGGAAAAATAGGAAGGAAAATTAGAAGGGACAGTCATTAGGCAATGCACAATAATTTAGATCCATAACACCACTTTAAATTTTAATTTAATTTAATTTTAATTTAATTAAATTTTTTAATTTAAATTTAAATTTAATTTAATTATAATTGGGGCAGCTAGGTGGCGCAGTGGGTAGAGCACCAGCCCTGAATTCAGGAGGACCCAGTTCAAATCTGGTCTCGGACACTTAACACTTCCTAGATGTGTGACTCTGGGCAAGTCACTTAACCCCAGCCTCAGAGATTAAAAAAAAAAAAAAAAATCTCTATCATTAACATTTTCTCCAATACTTTCTTAAGTCTAGAAATCAACAAAATAATAAAGACTGATTTATAGTGTGTTTCTGAAGTATAAATGCTTACACTGAATTTTTAATAAGTGGCTCTCTAGCTAGTTTAAACTAGCTCTAGAACTTTACTACTTATGCAGGTTAGTGCCCCAAGCCCTGTGGACAGTGCAAAACAAAAATATGGCTGTTGTCATTAAGGAACTCTTTATGTAGATCTATAAGTACATAGGTAGGACAAACTTCATCTTTAAATACTAGTAAAAAGCAGAGTAAGAAGTGATCAGACTGGGGTTAAATAATCAGTTTTCTCTTATTCTAGCAGATAAAGTGCTGAGCCAAGAGTCTGAAATACCTGTCAAAGTCCAGATTCAGACTTTTAGTTGTTGTGTAACTGTGGGCAAGCCACACATTACCCCTGTTTACCTCTGTTTCTTCAGTTGTAAAATCATAATGACACCTAACCCCTAGGGTTGTTGTGAGTATCTCATTAGATAATGTTTGTGAACTCCTTAAAAGAGAGTTCTTAATAAATTATTGCTTCCTTCCTTATCCTTCTTTACTGATTTGTCTTCTTTCTTTTCCACATCTTTTTGCTCTATTTCCTCCTAACCTCTCATGAAACATCAAATCTTATCCTGTCCTTTTCAGAAATTCATTTCCATGTGGGAAAACAGGGATACTGATACATTGTTAGTGGAATTGTGAATACATCCAGCCATTTTGGAGAACAATTTGGAACTATGCTCAAAAAGTTATCAAACAAATATATATATATATATATATATTGTATTTAATTTATACTTTAACATATTTAACATGTATTGGTCAACCTGCCATCTGGGGGGGAGGGGAAAAATTAGAACAAAGGTTTGGCGATTGTCAATGTTGTAAAATTACCCATGCATATATCAGGTAAATAAAAACTATTAGCAAAAAAAGAAATAAATTCATTTCCTTTTTTCCTCTATCTCTTAGAATCTTTACTTTCCTTAAAACTTAAGGAATAAACTGTACCAAATTGCTGAGGATTAATTAATGAAAATTCCTCAGGGAGCAAGTTTTTTATATGATTCATGAAGGGCAAGGAAGGAGAAGGAGAGCAACTAAAAGTGGAAAGGAAAGAAGAAAAAGTGGACAAGGAAAGGGATATATACAATTGCATGGATATGGGGAATAGGGAATTATAGAAGAAGTTTAATTATGTAGTTTGGTTTGTATCGAGTACATGGAATCAGAGAGAGAACCATAAGGGATTGTGAAAGAGAGGTATTGGAAGAATAACTTCAAATGCTAAATAATTTGATTTAAAATCTTAAAATTTGATTTTTATTTAAAAGTTTAATATTAAATAATTTTAAAATTTTGACATTTATTTAACAGCTTTTAATAATACAAAAAGTTAGAATTTATATGACTATGTGCGTGTCACTTTACAATTATTATCTCATTTGAACCTCACAACTCTGGGAGATGGGTGGTAAGCATTTGATTTATATTTGAATTCAGTTATTTTTCACTCTAGGCCTAGTGCCCTATCCATAATACGACCTAGTAGTCATGTAGATTTGAGAGAAACTCAAGCTTGTAGCTTTCTCATAAGGGGACCACAAAAGAAAGATGTTTTGTGGCAGTCTTTTTTATGGTTTATATTTGCAAATCATCAGGATAAATACTGATCCTGATTGGGTCATCTTCTCCCTCTTCTTTCCATTTTGTTTGTGACTCAGTAGCCCAAGACTGAGAGGTCTGGGAAAGATCTGCCTGTCTAGAAAGAACTTTGAGCTACTTGGTTTTAAACCTGTGAAAGTAGTCAGTGACACCAGCTTGCCTTGTGCTTGTCCTTTTCTACTCTGTCCCCTTCAACAAGCTGTTGTTGGTTGATTCCTGGGGGAACAACATCAAAGAATCCCGAGGCTTCCCCTGGAATAAAGCTTATTTCTCATTTGCATATTCAGTTCCATTGCCTTTGTAACTTGGTAGAGATTCTTCCAAAAGACATCTGTCCCTCCCCTTCCCTGTCTAGTAGCATCTGGCCTGCTAGGTCT
This sequence comes from Sminthopsis crassicaudata, assembly GCF_048593235.1. Lineage (NCBI taxonomy): Eukaryota > Metazoa > Chordata > Mammalia > Dasyuromorphia > Dasyuridae > Sminthopsis > Sminthopsis crassicaudata. Next base: position 232,097,718 of record NC_133619.1, read on the forward strand.
GTTTCCCTTGAGACTTCTCTCTGTTTTGCCTCAGTGCTGCTATAGCTATTCAGATTCTTCTAGTTGTCAGTGGACCAGGTTTAGTCCAGCCTCTCTCCATTCCCTTCAGGGATATGCTCTAACTTGGACTCAGTGAGCCAGGATTTCACTTTGGCCTCTGGCAGTTTCAAGCTCTGGATTTCATGGGTGCTGAAATAGGGTGAAGGGAAGGACTCTTTTGAAGGATTGGGAGAGGAATTTCATACTGACCTCTCTCCCCTTTTTTCTCTCAGAGGTTCTTTTTGCCCTTCCTTAGAGCAGGAGCTGCAAATCCACAAGTTTCCTGGCATGAATCCTTGAAATCTAACTTTAAAGAGGTTTTTGTTGTTGGTTTTTTTCTTCAGTTTTAGCCTCTTTTAAAATTCAGCTAGGTTTTCTATCCTTTGACCTCAGATTCTTCTTATACTTCCATTGCCCCAACCTTGGGAAGTAACTATTTCTACTTGTATTCTGAAACTTCCTTGAAAGTCTTTTGCTGTCCTTTCTTCCCACCTGTATTTAGAAGCACAACCACCAAGTCTATAGTTCTAAAAGAACAAACACATAAACAGAAACGAAACTCCTTGTGAACTGCTGGGATCTCGGGCACTACACTTGAGTTCTCCTTTTCAAGTCACACTCTCATTTTTTCTTGAATTGTGATAGTCAGGTTTTTTTAAAGCCTTCTTTTAAAGAAGGTTTTGAAATTTTTTTTATAGGATTGCATTCCTGTTTTTACTCCCTAGACTTCATTCAACACCCCTGGTGTCTCTGAGAGAAAGTTCTGCCACAGTGTTTATTTTCTAGGGGATGATTTATTGTTGCTGTTCAGTCACATCTGACTGTGACTATGAAGCACAGCAAGTCAGATCCTTCTATCCCCTACTATCACCTGAAGTCTGTTCAAATTCATATTCATTGCTTCTATCTTGTTAACTATTCACCTCATTCTCTGTGGTGCCCTTCTCCTTTTGGCCAACATCAGGGTCTTTTCCTATGACTCCTGTCTTCTCATTATGTGGCCTGAGTATGTAAATGTCAGCTTTGGCATTTGTACTTCCAGTCTGAATTAATTTCTTTAAATATCGACTGATTTGACTCTTTGCTATTCAAGGGACTCTCAAAAGTCTTCTCCTATACCACAATTTGAAAGTGTTGATTTTGAGGTGCTCAGTTTTCTTACAATCCAACTCTCACAGCTATATATTATTGCTAGAATAATCACAGCTTTAACTACATGATGCTTTGTTGGAGGCTGGAATGTAAACTGATTCTTTTCTAATACAGTAGACATTTCTACTTTTTTCTATTAGGTAGCATATAGAACGCAGCACTTTAAAAGCATTGTCTTTTAGAGTTTTAAGTAACTCATTGTTAGTAAGACTTCATAAGGCCCACTTGACTTCATTTTCCATAATATTGAACTTTTGGTCAATAAATATTATGCCTCTGTGGTTATCAGTGATATTAGAGTTATTATTTTATAGTTCTTCTGTACGGTCTTCATTTGGGTACTCACAAAGAAATAAGGAGAAAATATGGTACTTTTCAAAAAGAGTTTCCTTTTCTCCACTTCAGTATTACTTTCTAGGGATGAAACTATAATATTTGGGTCTCAGATCATGGATTATTAGCAATTTATATTCCCTAGTATTCCAAAGGAATTCCCAACAAAAAATTCTAAATTATATAATTCTGTTTTTTAACTGACTTTTTGACTTCTTTCCAATATGCAAACCCCAATAACCAAAATAATTTTTTTCAGGGAGATAACACACTGGACTTGCTCATGTTATTATCCCAGTGTTCTTCTTGTTGGCTTTAACAAAAGTCTCCAAGTTGGTTGGGACAGAATCTAAGAATCAGCAAGTCAATCTTTCTTTTAGTTTTTCAGTTTTTAACCTCTTTGCTCTCTCTCTCTCACATCAATGTCTAGTTTCAACTTCTACCTATTACAATTTTTGAGAAACATAGTTGATTGTTTGAATTATATTGCTCTTTTGCTTGCAGTGTAAAGTATTCTCATTAAAGCAAGCTTCTTCTTAAGTTGTATCCATTCCATGCCAGGTCACTTCTATTCCTGCGGAACTGTATGCATATGTATGTGTATAGTTCTTTTTGATACTTTGTGCTTTTAGTAAAATCTGAAAAGTAGATTCCAACTCTTGAGATATATATATTTCCTAATAAATTCTTTTCTTCAAGGAGAAAAAAATAAATCCCTTTTTTGCATTGGTTTTATTTTTATGTTACAACTAAGAGACAATTTCTTTAAAAAAAATGACTTTAAGAACTGAGAAATACTTTCCTAATAACAACTCTTTAAATTAATTGGGGGGGTACAGTGCTGTTATCCACATTTTATGAGGATAAAATTTAAAGAAATAAAGGTTCTGAGAATTTAAGAGGCATTTTCATGGAAGTAAAGTGCCTATGGCAAGGTTCTATCTCGAGTCCCCTGACTTCAAGTCCAGCAATTTACTATAGTGATATATCATCATACTTTACTAATCTGATATAGTATACTAAACTATGAGAAACCCTAATATAATGAATATAAATAAGTATATAAAGACATATATGAATTGATGCAGAGTGAAATAAACAGAGATTAAAATATATATATAATCGTAGCAATGCAAATGTAAAGAACAACTACAAAAAAAAAAAAAAAAAAAAAAAAAAAAAAACAACAAGTGTACATTGCAAAATTGCAAAGCCAAAGCACAGTCCTGGCTCTGGAAAAAATGAAAAGACACTATTACCTTATCATATTTGAAATATTGTTCATATTTTCATATTTTTAAATTTTGTTGATTGGTTTTGCTCAATGTTCTTCTCTTCTGCCTCTTTCTACATAAAATATTATTTTTAAGATGGGTTGGCTCTCTGGGAGGGGAAAGTAGACAGGATTGTGGTGGTTCAGTCATTTCATTTGGAGGTTTTCCTGACAAAGACACTAAAGTAGTTTGACATTTCCTTCTCCAGTTCATTTTACAGATGGAGAAACTGAGGCAAAAAGGGTTAAGTAATTTCCTCAGGTCACACAACTTGTAAGTGTCTAAGGTTGGATTTGAACACAGGAAGATAAATCTTTTTGAGTTCAGTTCTGGGATTACGTATCTACTGCATCCTTTCCCTAATCTTGCATCTGTTCTAAGGTGACTTGGTAAGAGAATACTATGGCATCAAAACAGCTGCTAAATCTTTTCAATTTGTGTTTTACATTTTTCCCATTGTAGTTCTACATTTATTGTCTCATTTAATTCTCATAATATCTCTATGAGGTGTTGTTTCTTTTTTGCAGATGAAGGTATTAAGAGCCAATTCTACTAAGTCACTTTTCTGAACCTGAACCAAGAGTTAGTATTGGAAAAAAGACATTGTATCCCATATCTCCAGATTTCTTGCCCACCATTTTCTTCCCTGTACTATATAAGTAACAGAGGCACAAAATACTGTATTGTGCATCTTACTTGATGACTTTCGAAAATCTGATTATCCTCTCTCTGCTGAGATTTCTTTCCACATGACTTATAACAGATGGTAAGTGTACATTGATATAAATCTCCCTTTATCTGGAGATGCAAATGCATAACATACATCTCCTTGCTATTTTCCTGTCTCATATCCCCACTTCTTTTTAACATCTTGACATCAGAACCATCAATCTGTCTCTTAGTCCCTGGTCTTCTTCACACAATCTTTGCCTTCAGACCAGTAATATCAGTGCTTACCTGAAATGGATAACTGCTCTTAATATATTCTCTTGAAAGTTTGCCCTGACCTTTCAGCAACACTGGAATTGCTAGATCGCTTGTAGACTCATCTGAGATTACTCAATCACTGCTGTCACCAGCCTAAATCAATGGTGCATGTGAACTTGCAGTTGAATAGAAAACTCTGTAAAAACCAATGGGGTCATGTATTTTTGTCAGGAGGGTTTCTCACTTTATATTCACTTCTCTTACTTAAAAATTGACTTTGAAACTGAAATACACTGACTACTTTTATGATAGTTTGCATATATATATATATATATATATATATATATATATATATATATATATATATATATATACATACATGTAAAACTTGTGGAGCATTTTGAGACATAATTACCTTAACTCTTCAATGACAAGTCATGCTCTAAATAAAGACAAGGGTAGGTCCTTCTTTCACTTTCTGGTGTTCAAATAGATTTCATATCATCTCAGAACTAATTAGGTTTCTTTCATTTCTTTAATAGTTTTCTTTCAGTGGCCCAGAGGCAGCTCTGAATCAACAAACAATGCTCTGAGAAATAGCTGAAATGAGATCTTCAAATAGAGGCTCATCTTTCTCTTTACAATGCCTATTTTTATTTTATTTTTCAAATGTGAGAGAATGACACCTGGCAGACATGTGCAAAGCAGATACACTTCTGAAATATGTTCAAAATATTCCATAGTTCCGAGTCCTTTGTGAGCATGTTTCCATGAAGTTAAAAAAAGGGGGGGAGAGGGACAAAAGAAACAAAGTGAAATAGTTATTTAGTGGTGATTTATAGAGAATTGAAGAAAAGATCTTTACAATTGTATGTAGGAGAGCCTTTTTGAAAAAGTATTTCTGGACAAAAATACTTTCTTCCATGTTGAACAAGAAATGCAACTAAGTAAGAGCATTTGTTATGGTGATCAACTCTGGCAATATATGCAATCTGATGCCCTCAGATAATGTATATTTCTGACCTGAGAAGAAATATGTGTTTCATTATTTATTCTCTGGGACTTCCTCCTTTTCTCCCTCTAAGTAGTTTCCTGTTAGTGAACTTTACATTTACATTGTTATAGTTGTTATATATATATATATATATATATATATATATATATATATATATATATATATATATATATATATATATATATATATATATATATATATATATATATATATATATATATATATATGTATGTATATATATATATGTATATATATATATATGTATGTATGTATATATGTGTGTATATATATATATATATTTATATACATATATATATTTTGATTCTTCTTATTTCATTGTTACTTTAAGTCTTTGTATTTCTTCATGTAACTGGGAGACTAGACTGGCTAATGAGAGGCCAGTTCTAATGAGTTTCTGCAATGCCTCTATCTGATGCAATCCCAATCTAGAACATGAAACATGGGCAGGAACTCAGTAATTCAGTAATCTAGTGTTCTAATCACCTCTGATTATTGAGCCTGAAGTGGATATATATTAAAATGGCAATAATCAGCCAAAGTAAGCCTCTTTATGTCCTGCTTGGCTAGATTTGACAATGAAGGGAAGTTATGTTGTAAGTCTCCTTGTAGAGAGAGCAAAGCCCAAACAACCTATTCTTTCAATCAAGCCTTATGGATTTTTTTTTTGCTACTGTCCCTTTTGTGTCTGATTTTCCCTGCCTTAGGTGAAAAAGGACTGGAGTAAAGATGGGATGGATTGGGAGCTTGGAGAGAGCCAAATTCAGTCTGATCAGAGTTCATAGTATAGGTGTGGGACCCAGTCCTGCAATAGTTTGGCTTAATTCATCAGTTAGTATTCTATGTTTGCCTCTGAGATTTGGGGGATTTTTTTCTAATGCTATTGAATTCCTAGTACAATTTAATCAATTCACAGCAATTTGCTTTTACAAGGAGTATTTACTGAGAAGATAAAACCATCAACAAATTATAAACACATTCTCTTGGAACCAGATGCAGACTTTACCTTGTATCATCTCCATCTTTCAGGACAGTGGACTTTTAGAATTAAAGCAGTTCACTCTAACAGATGCACTTTAAAATATGGCAGTCAACGACTGAGTCACATTCTTGCCTGTAGGACCAAGCTTTCTAGCTATGAGTTAATTCTGTCTTGCCAGTATACCATTATCTTCTTCCTCACTTCTGTCTACTTTACAATTTTATTCTATTTCATTATTATTCATAATAGATGAATTTTTGCTTCCCCTTTTGCCTTATTGGGTGCTGTTGCTGTCTTTGAGTGAATGTTTATATATATATATATATAAACATACATACATACATATATATATATATATATATATATATATAAAATCAGTTATATGTATTTATACATGTGTGTGTGTTTATGAAGACCATATATAGGTCAATCTATAGATCTCTCTCTATAGAAAGCATATGTAGCTCTGCTCACAAGCTTCCACTGATATATCTAATAGTTCATGGCTATATTTCAAGTGACATTGAAATCCTGTAAGTTTGTGATACTCAGACAGAGGAGGAGAGATGTAGTCAGGAGGCAACTGCTTCAGCAAAGAGGACTAGGAAGACAGAAATAAAATTGATCAATGGGGTATGTTAACCACCAGGTTTCTCCTGGAAGTAGTGTTGTAGTCCATGACCTGCAATTAAGACTACAACAATGCAGTGAGAAGAATGGCCTGATTTTTATGGAATCTCCAACTTGCTTTGTCTTCAGAGCATATGAACCAAAGGAGAAAAGGAAATATCTAGTAAGGTAGAAATAGGCTATAGAATTCATTCAATAATTACTTTTTTCTCTCCCCCCTCCCACTTTTCCCATAGGTTATAGAGATCTGAAAAGTCCCATTTGTTTCTTATTTGGTATTTATTATCATTGATAGCATTTTGTAAACTAGACTTTTTTTTTTTAATAAGTAACTTCATTCATATGCTCTGTTGTGAATTTCATTACTTCAGATCAGATTTTACATGTCAGGATAGTCTGGAGGAGTTTTGTTATTTCATAGATCATCTATATTAGAATTATTAAAATTCTCAAAATCTAATGGGGGAGGTTAAAGATCCCCCTGGGACTCAATGAATCACAGTTTCACATTATATATGATTTTTTAACTCTTCCAAACAGAAACCTAAAACTTGAATTCAAGATCCACTTAGATTTTCCTTGGAAGAATGAGCATGGTGAAGCTAAGGGTATGAGTATAGGTTCTGAAGGTTAATCTTTGTTCCCACTACCTCAAAGGAAGGAAAAGTGAAGGGACCACAGACCTTCATGCTCCATAATGATACCCAGTGTAATTGATTACATACTTTTATATGTATAGAAGATACCTTGTAAATATTTGACAATATAATGATGGTGTTAAGCATAGCCAACTAGCACTGTACCTTTAATAAAAAAGCTGATGTTTTGTAAATATCAAATGCATTAGTAAAAGCAGCCCCCTTAAAATAGATCTTGAAATTTTCCATAGAAATGTATGCATTATTGCCATCTAAAAATGGGAATGCTTCATATGTTAGAGGGTTTCTTTCACTGGGAGTGTTTAATTAAAGGTTGAATTGTATGGGGTGTTCATCCATGGTGTGAGGATTTCCTAAGACTTTTTCAGGGCTGCTCATTCACCTTTGATTTTTACCAGACTCTCAAATGTGGCTTCAAGAAGTTGTAGTGATTGTAGTGTCCATATCACAGTAAACCATTTCCGGATTTTTTTCTTTTTTAGTGACCTAATATTTCTCTGCACAGGTGGGAAAGTATCTTGGAAGAATCAACATTTCAGGGTGCTATCTGTGCCCTAATCTTCATCCCAGCCTTCCAGGTTCCATTCTCTCTTTGCTCTGACTCTAGCCACATGGTCTTGAGAAAGTCAGTCTCATGGTTCCAATATCATTATTTATTGAATGTGGGTACTAAATCCACACAATTTCACAAAGGGGGGTTATGATGAAAATGGTTTACAAACCTCAAAGCTTAATAAAATGCAACTTCTAGTTGTGTATTTCAATTCTTTACTAGATCTCCATCAATATATGCAATGCATTTACACCTTCTCAACTTGTAAACTTCTTTTACATATCCTCAATACTCATATAAATATTGCATAAAGAAACTGCCCAATGTGCCAGTCTAAATCTTTTAACATTTATAGGTACTAGTGTGGTTCTTGAGCTGTCAATTTGTTATTCAAACATCAGTCCACTACTTTTTCTAATCACCCATTTCCCAAGTGATTTCTTTTGTACCACTTCTTCTGCAAAAGCCATTATTGAAAAAATGCTGCAGCCTATTTCCACCTTCCAAAGATATTTCCTTTGCCCTTTGGGTCACTTGCAATTCTGATTCTTTGTAAAATTATAGAATTCCATGATATGTAGCAGTATAGCATCACTGGGGAAATAATAATGCTTGTAAGATAGGTTTTTGTTCTCAGGAAATATGTTGCAATTGTTAAAAGCACTATATAATACAGCCCACCGTTTGCCTCCTTTAAAATTCTATATCATTCTACAATGCCTGCTTGAAATGAAGCATGGAGGTAGCATGTCCTTAATGTTAGACCTTTTTTAATGTTTAAGTTATAAAGTCCCAACGTTCCATGAATATCAAAGTTTGTACTTTTCCTAGCACCCAAAGAATATTTAACAAATATTCTAATTGCATTTTATTTAGGAATCTGAAGATTATCTTTTAAACTCTTTTTATTCTCTCCACTAAAATCTAACTCTCATATTCCATTATAGCACTGTGGTGACAGTTTCTAAGAGACACACCCTTAAAGATAAATCTTTGGTGTCTTAGCTCTATGGAAATAGTGAGAGATTTGAAATTAGAGGATCTGAGTTCAAATCCCTCCATTTATTACCCCCTGTGACCTTGGACAAGCAATTTAACGTCCCTAGGCCTTAATTTTCTCATTTTAAAATAAAAGTATGAGACTAAATTTCAAAGACCATTTCCAATTCTTGTATCTGGAAATCAGAAGAATATTTGTGCCTTGGTCATGCACATCAGTAGGAATGGAATAAGTATATGATGGGAACAAGTGGGGGCTGAATTTTGGCAAATGATGAGTGGCTAAGGGTGAGTGGGATAAAAGATTTAGAAGTAGAAGTAAATATGGAAGGATACTTGTTTATTATCATGATAATGAAATACATTATTTTCCTATTTCAAGGCATGCATATGTACTCTGTGACTGTTTCTAAGGTCATTGCTGTCTCCCTCTTTCTCTTTCTCCCCTCAACTCTGTGTTTGTCTCTGTCTCTCTATCTCTGTCTCTATCTCTGTCTCTTTCCCTCTGTCTCTGTCTTTCTATCACTGTGTCTATCTCTCTGACTCTCTCTTTCTTAGTGATGATTGAAGTTAAATATGTTGTAATTCTGAGTAGGGAAAGAGGTCTTGGGCCTCTTCATCTAGGATACTATGTATTCCAATAACTCATAATCCTGCTATTACTTTTATACCTGTTATGCCAATTTTATTCCTCTTTTTGGGTGGAGGATTGGAAATGGGATGATTTTGTAGATTTTTAAAGTTAAAAGAGATAGCAATTTATTAGTAACTATAATTTATATAGCTTTAAGGAGAAGCCTGCAGGGTCCAGTCTAGAAAAGAATTGATCAAGCAGTTGAAATGCAGTGTCCTACAAACAAGAGAGTGACCCCATGCATGAGTGATGTTGTATTTGAAGTAAAATTGATATTACAAATGCTTTGTAGCAAATATTTAAAGTTTGAGTCCATTCTGCCTTAGTGACTATGTTTATAGAGGCCAGAATGAGCCCCTGGTTTGTGGGGATGTTTTTGCACTTGTGTTTTTTGCTATATCTTCTCAGTAAATATCCTTGTAAATGATAATTATTATCAGCTGTTTTCATGATATTTGGGAGTGAATCACTAGAATTAATGTTGTTAAGGAGATGTTAATAGGCAATAATCAATTAATATGCTCAGGAACATACACCAGAATGGGAGTTTAAGCTAATAGTGAAAAGAAATAAACATTATATATATATATATATATATATATATATATATATATATATATATATATATATATGGAGAGAGAGAGAGAGAGAGAGAGAGAGAGAGAGAGAGAGAGAGAGAGAGAGAGAGAAAGAGAGAGAGAGAGAGAGAGAGAGAGAGAGAGAGAGAGAGAGAGAGAGAGAGAGAGCCTACTTTGTGCCAGGCCCTGTGCTAAGCACTTTTACAAATATTAAATATTATCTCATTTGATTTCCACAACAATCTTGAGAGGTAAGTGCTACCATTCTCATTTTATAATTGAGAAAACTGAAGCAAATAGAGATTAAGTGACTAGCCCATAATTATAAAGTTTATGTGCCTTAAATTGAAATTTAGGTCTTCTTCCTCCTAGGCTCAGTCTATTAGCCTCTCTGCCACTAGCTCCTTTTCAATAGCATTATAAGAAATCTGCTGCTTTATAGGGTTTCCTGAACCCTGGAGTTCTACAATAGTCACCTTCTGGAAACTCAATTTATCATTATGAATGGAAGTTGTGATTAGACCTCCCTAACTTCATATTTAAATAGATTACAGGTGGGTGGGATCTCAGTAGAGACAATAGCCAGACTGGGCATTCAGGGTTTCCTTTTGTATAGGTGAGAGAGGGCCTGAGATTTCCCCTCACTTGAGAAATTTACAGATGCTTTTCCTCAATGTCCACCAGAAAAGAAAGTGCTAATGGCCATTTAATACCTGTTATATCCCCATTCAATTGTAAGATGGCAGCCAATTAAAATGCTTTTCTTCACAACTCATTAAGTGAATTAGCAATAGTTAAATACCTGTATGTTCTCTGAAGTGGAGAACTTGGATTTATAAAAGCAATTCTCCAAATCTTTATGTGGATTCATGGTTCCAGGACTGTGACCTTATTGACCCTCATGACAAAAATAAAAGGAAAATAACACTTTTTACTAAGACTGTTTGGAAAATGCCAGGGAGAATTCTGCAAACATAAGCAATCATATATATTTTTTAAATTTTGTTTTGTTTTGTTTTTAATGAGAAGCAGCAATTGATGAAATTTAACACTTTTTAAGAACTGTCTTTTGGATAATACTTTATAGTTCTTAAAGTACTTTGCATATATGACTTCACTGAATCTTCATAACAAGCCTGTTAAGTAAATATAATGAAATTGAGGCCTGGACCTGAGATTTTCCTATAGAAATTTCTTACCTAAGAAAACTGCTAATGTAGGTCAGGGTTGCACTCTAACATGGAGACTGAGTCTTAAAGAGCTGCTTGGGGTATTGAGAGGTTAAGTCACTTGCCTAGGATCATGTGGCCAAAATTTGACACAACTGAACAGGAACCAATGACTATCTGACTTAAGAACTCTTGTTCCTTTATACTTGTACAACACTGAAATCTCAAGAAAGGTACTGGACAAGAAAGGTACATTATGTTGTTATGCATAATAAATAATGAGTTAGCTATATGTAAATGACTAAGAAATGTCAGTATATAAATCTTGGACTTTCCTGATTCCAAATCCTTTTTTCTCCTACAATAAAGTTATGGAACCATTAAAAATCATGATATCTTCAATTTCCTAAGTATGTCAATGTAGTAATGTTTTTCCTAATCAGTTTAATCAGGTATCTATTAAAGAGTGATGTCTCACCCTGGCTTGATTTTTAATCCTAACTTTGATATGAGCTGTTTACTTTTCAAAAGTTAAAAAATAAAAAAGTAAATAATAATGCAGCCTTTGTATTATTTTAAAAGCCATCAAAATCCACTAAAATGAAGGAAAATCCCATACAAATTTATTAAAGATCTATTTTTTGAATTCATATTTCATTTGAATTTTGTTCTAAGCTAAATGGAAATGTATTTATTTTCCCTTGTTTAATTCCCATTTTATATTGATTTTCCTATTAGTTCTGTTTTTGCATCTAATTAACATTTTGCATTTCTTAATTTCTTTCCTGGATTTGAGTAATTTAATCTTATTAGCACTTCAAAAATCAGACCAAGAACTCTGAGCTGATTGCTTAATTGCATGAGTAGTTAATTTGCTATTACAGAAAAACTCATACATAGTAAGGGCTCTTTAACCTTTTAAATTTTTCATATGAAGATTAGGTTAAAAAAGAAAAAAAATTACATGAATTTTTTTCTTCATATTTTTATGAAATGAATAAAGGAGTTAAAATGATTTATTTTTGTACTTGTTTTTATCAAGGCTATATGCTGCTCATCAGTGGCAATTCCCTTATGGCCTTATTTCACCCAAGCCCCTTTAAAATAATGGCTATCTATCCAGCACCAATCTTACAATGTAATCTTCTAGATGTAGTTTGATTTCAAGGCAAGTATTCTTTTATCTCTTCTCTGACAAAGACAATTTGGGAGGGAAGGGAAAAGAACCAGATTTACAATTTTATTAGCATAAGAAACTCACAATGAAGAGACGTCTTTTGCAAAGACAACCACCTAATGAAAATCTTTGTTATAAAAAAATTATAATTCTTCATAAATGCTTTCACTTTAGAACTGATAGTTCTGCCTTCTAGAACATTGTTTTAGATTCTTGTACAAAGTGATTTACAGAGCTTGGGCTTTATCACCTGTAATAAATTTTAATGTTTCAGATTAGGTAAAAATATACCTACTGTTCCATTCTGGCAATCTTGACTAATATTAATCATTTTTTTAGAGACAAAGTGACTGGCTCATGCCATATAGCAGTTCATAAGTAGTAAATAGTACAGCTGATGTTTAATTTAACCTCATCATGAAAACCTCGTATCCTTGTGACTTTCAGAAATTTAATTTTGGAATTTCTGCAGTTTTTTGTTCTTTTATCCCAGGATTTTTGATTCTTGACCCGGCTGCTCATCCAAATCTACACTGGGCACTTACATGACTATCATTTTTTCCTTTCTGTCCATTGTTACCTTTAGCTCCTACTTGGTAGTATGGTTTCTACTTTTTAATAGACAAGCAATTCAGGTAATTTGATTGATCTGATTTGTAAAGTTCTCACAAAACTAACTTGGCTAAAAATAGATATTTTCTTTAAAAATGTATTTATTTTCAAATCCACATTCAATTTCACCTAGTTCTTCCTGTCCCTACAACCTACCAAAAACAAAAATAAATAAATAAATATAATAAATCCATTACTACCATATAATAAGTAAACCAAAATACTTTATTAAACATGTCCCGAAAAAAATAATGCATCAATTCATTTCTTAATTAAGCAGTTATCTATCTGGAAATAAGTATCATGATTGATTGATCATTAATTCTAATGAAGACTGATAGGTCACTATATAGATCTGAGTTCTCAAGTTTTTTTTTTTTAAATCTATCTTTACGATATTGTTGTTTTGCGTAAATTCTTCTCTTGCTTTGCTTACTTTACTTTGTAACAATTCATGCAGATCACCTCAGATTTCTCTTAAATGACCTCTTTCATAATTTCCTATAGCAAAATAGAATACTTTCACATTCATGATCCATTGCTTGTTCATTCTCCAATAAAGTAGCATAATAGATGCAAAGAATTTTCAGAGTTTAGCCAAATAAAAGAGGTATTTTCACCAAAAGTATTTCTTTCCCCATGACTTAGAAGATTTTGGGGGCTAGCCAAGATAATAGAGAGCAGATACAATTTTCTTTGACCTCTTTTGACCTCTCAAACCAACAGCAGATCAAGACTCTAAACTGGTTTTGAGTCAAAGAATCCATAAATATTTGGAGTACGGCATATTCCCAGAAGAAGATACTTTGGAAGAACTTCAGAACAGGTCTTGTTTCAAATGGGTAGGACAGTCTGCTAAGCCCAGAAGACACAGCATGGGAAGCCTGGGGCAAAAAGCTGGATCAGGAGTCAGAGTATTTCAGCTTTCACACACATGGGAATCTTCTATGCTCCTCTTAGGGTACTCTGTCCTGGTTACAAGCAGGTGTTAGAAAAAAGGAAAGAAGAAAATCAAAAATGAAAAGGGAGAACTTTCTACCAATGAAGAAGACATTAGAGTCATAATTAGGATTATTTTGCCCAACTCTATGCCAATAAATTTGATAATCTAAATGAAACGGAATATTATCTACAAAAATATAGATTGCTGAGTTTAACAGAAGAGAAAATAAATTATTTAAATAGTCCCATTTTAGAAAAAAGAAATAGAACAAGCTATTAATCAACTCCCTAAGAAAAAATTCTCAGGGCCAGATGTATTGGCATGTGAATTCTACCAAACATTCAAAGAACAATTAATTCCAATACTATCTTTTTTTTAAAAAATAGGGAAATAAGGAGTCCTATCAAATTTCTTTTATGACACAAACATGGTGCTGATAACTAAACCAGGTAAGGTGAAAACAGAGAAAGAAAATTATAGAGTAATTTCCCTAATGAATATTAATGCAAAAATCTTAAAATAAAGAAATTACAGAAAGTCATTCCCCTGATAATACACTATAACTGAGTAGGATTTATACCAGGAATGCAAGGCTGCTTCAATATTAGGAAAACTATCAGCATAATCAACTATATCAATAATCAAAGTAACAAAAATCATATGATTATCTCAATAGATGCAGAAAAAGCATTTGATAGAATTCAACACCAATTCCTATTAAAAATACTAGAGAGTAAAGGAATAAATGGACTTTTCTTTAAAATGATCAGTAGCATCTACTTAAAACCATCAGCAAGCATCATTTGCAATGGGGATAGACTAGAACTATTCCCAATAAAATCAGGAATGAAACAAAGCTACCCACTATCACCATTACTATTGAATATTATATTAAAAATGTTAGCTATGGAAACCAAATTATCCTTTTTGCAGATGATTTGATGCTATACTTAGAGAAACCTAGAGAATCAACTAAAAACTAATAGAAACAATTCATAACTTTAGCAAAGTTGCAAGACACAAAATAAATCCACATAAATCATCAACATTTTTATATGTTACCAACAAAGTCCAGCAGCAAGAGATACAAAGAAAAATTCCATTTAAAATAACTGTAAATAGTATAAAATATTGGGATTCTATCTGCCAAGAGAAAGTAAGGAACTACATAAACACAGCTACAAAACATTTTCCATACAAATAAAGTCAGACCTAAAGAGTTGAAAAAATATCAGTTGCTCATGGGTAAGCTCAGTGAAAAAAAATAAAAATGACAATACTACCTAATGTAATCTACTTATTTAGTGCCATACCAATCAAACTCCCAAGAAATTATTTTACAGATCTAGAAAAAAAATAGTTACAAAATTCATCTGGAAGAACAAAAGGTCAAGAATTTCAAGGGAATTAATGAAAAAAAATGCTAATGAAGGTGGTCTAGCTGTGCCAGACCTAAAAATCTATTATAAAGCAGCGGTCATCAAAACCATTTGATACTGGCTAAGAAATAGGGTAGTCAATCAGTGGAATAGGTTAGGATCACAGGACAAAATAGGCAGTAACTATAATAATCTTATTGTTTGACAAACCCAAATGAACATGACTCTTTCCAGCAATGAGATGATTGATGCCATTTCCAATAATCTTGTGTTGAAGAGAGTCATGTACACCCAGAGTGAGGATGTAGGAACTGAATGTGGATCACAACATAACATTTTTGGGGCAGCTAGGTGGTGCAGTGGATAGAGCACCAGCTCTGAATTCAGGAGGATCCAAGTTCAAATCTGGTCTCAGATACTTAATACTTCCTAGCTGTGTGACCCTGGGCAAGTCATTTAAACCCCAGACTCAGGAAAAAAACAAAAAAACATAACATTTTTCACTCTTTTTGTTGTTGTTCGCTTGCATTCTGTTTTCTTACTCATTCATTTTCTTTTTTGATCTGATTTCTCTTGTGTAACAAGAAAATTGTATAAATATGTTTATATATATTGGATTTAGCATATATTGAATTGCTTGCCATCTAGGCAAGGGGGTGAAAGGGAGGAGGAGAAAATCTGAAACACAAGGCTATGCAAGGGTCAATGTTGTCAAATTATCTGTGCATGCGTTTTGAAAAAAAAAAACCTTTATAAAAATATTTTCTACTCAGAATTCAAATGAAAAAGGGTTTCTTTATAAATGGTGAGTTTTTCCATATGTTC